>NC_139699.1:13172648-13240148 GCF_964188405.1 Protomyctophum parallelum
CCGAAGGCGACGCCAGGGAAGCCGCAGGCGGAGGCAGGGCCAGAGTTGATCCTTCCCCATCCATCCTTCCTCTTCGATGTCTCCCTTTTGACTGATACCTGTCCATTTAAACTCTAGACGGGCCTGCTTCCTCAAAGTTATTAGTGGCAGCCGGCGAAAACTAGAGTTCTCAACAGGCCTGAAAATTAAGGCCCCCGCTGCCACCCTTAGATCTCCATATATGGAGCTGACCTGTTCTGACATTCCATCCATATGTTGATCTGACCCATAGATCTGACCTCATCAAACCCTGTACACTCAAGACACGCTCCACATATGGAGAGAGAGTGAGTGAATTCATTCCATATGTTGATCTGACCCCACATTCCAAAGCGCCACACATTTTGGCACAGAAATTAAGTAATTTTACATGAAACGTGGCCTAATGCTACTTTTGCAATGTAGTTAAAGGGATTGTGACATTAAAAAAAGGTTTTGGAATTGTTCTTATTTTATTTAGGTTTTCTAATCTCAATTGCACCCAAAAAACATGAACTTTTAACATTCAGTAGATTTTCTGTGATCTGGGGTTTTCTGGCTCAAACAGGTGCTCTGATTTGCCGGCAGTTTGTGATGTAAGATCCTGCAAATCCCATTATGTCAATGGGATTTGCCAGCAGATGTCACTGTTTTTACTGTTTTGCCTGTTTTCATTGTAGCTCAAAAGGCTTCCAAACCCCAAAGAAAACTTCAGACCACAGAAAATCCACTGAATGTTCAAAGTTCAGGTTTTTTGGGTGTAATTGAGGTCATAAAACCTAAAAGAAAAAAGAAAAAGAAAAAGAAATGAAAATGAATGTCATAAAACCTTTAAATTTAAAAAATGTGAAAAAAGCTCAGAGGGGAAGATAAATCATAAAAATAATAATAAAGATTTTTCGGTCATTTGTCTTTAATAGCTCTCTCTCTGTCTACCCACCCCCCTCCCTGCATCCACGTCACGTGACAGCAGCGCGTGCATGGTGGGGGGCTGACTCAGCGGGGCCTCGTCGTCACGCAGCGCGTGCAGCGTCAGTCCGCCGGCAGTTCAGTCCGGTCGCACAATTATGAAAAAGCAGCAACGTTCTTCTGTCTGTGGAGCCCTTCTACTACTAGCTGCACACCACCACCACCACCATCATCCACATCTCTGCTACACCTCCACCCACAACCACAACCAGAACCAGAACCACGTCCTAGCAGCCGCGGCGCATCACCGTATACCAGCAGCACTGCATCCACTACATCCACGTCCCTGCCCCGGGTCCTCCGACCAGCACGTCCCCGCCGCCGCCGCTGCACTTCCCCGGCTAACCCATCACAACACCACCGCACACCGACACGATAGATGGATATACGCCACGACGCACCTCTCCCTCCTGAAGCTCAACGGTGAAGAGAATGGTACATATTATTATGACACGTTCTATGTTCTTCAACTTCTCTGGCATGAGAATATATATGCGTTATCTCTCAATGCGGTTCTCAACGTGGGGTCCGGGGACCCCTACGGGGTCCTCAAGGTGGCCTCCATGGGGGGGTCCCCACTGTAGCTCCTATGATGGGACAGTTAGGAGCCGAGGAACCAAGAGAACCCCCTTACAAAGTCTGAGTTATGGGGGTCCGTGGCCCGGACTGGAAGTCCCTTCCTTGCTGGTGATCATTTTGAGTGGCAGGTCCATTCATGCATGCATGCATGCATGCTGCCTAGCTGTCTGACACTCTCACCCGTGATCCAGTGTGCTGTATGTATGTCTGTGACTGTGGGCTTTAATGATATAGCATACATAATATACACATATGTACATGTTGTGTTATATACAGCCTTTGGTCAGGATGACAGTGTCAACATGGACATAATGTAAACGTTACATGACAGGTAAAAACTAAAAAAAGAAAAGAAACGCTGTCCAATAGAAAAGGTTCCCACTGCGGGACGTTGGCACAAGGCTAGCTTTAAAGTTAGCTTGCTAAAGCTAACTTAACGCTAGCTAACTGGCTACGTTAGCCAGTAGTGTGGCAGTCTATAGACTAGTAATAACTGGAGGTTCACTTTGCAGTGGCACGGTTTAGCACAGCTGGCTAACACGTTAGCACACGTTAGCCACAAGGTAAATAATTCCTCCGTCACCCACACACATGAATGACTGCTGACTGGCTGACTGACACCTCACGTTTCTGTAACACGTTTCGGGCTTGGTTTTATTAATCTAATTTGGAGTCTTTTGCTTCCACAAACATGTGTTATTTTCAAGTTCTGCAAAGTTGTTTTTTCTTCTGACTGAGCCCCACGTTTTTAATTGAAAAGGGAACTAGGGAAGTGCCTGTGACGTCGGTCACGTCGCTCGAGACCAGACAGCCAGGCTGTCATTGCCATAGAGAGAGTTCTATGGTCATTGCCCTTACTGTGCCACCTCAAATGCTCGTCCACTTATTTGATTATATAAGTGTGTGAGGTTTAAAAAAAATAATACTCTGTATTTTTCCACAGTAAATACTGAGTGTTAATGTAACTTTGAGAACATGAACCCAATTTGGCCTATATTTTCACACCCAGAGAGTTAAATGAACCATGACATTACTGTGTGGTGTCAGGAAAAGTGTTACTGAAATAGCTATTTTCCTCCCAGTGTGTTTGCGTTGTTTCCTGCTTTCCGAGACACAGTAGACCTCAGTCAGTGCTCCCACTCATGTTGATTACTGTGTGGTTTTGTGCAAGATGTTTGTCGGAACTACACATTCATTGCCAGACAGAGAGTCTCAGTCGGAATAGGCTGTGAAAGAAAGGAATTGCTTGGTTGGTGGTTGCCATGCATGTCTTCTTTCTGTGACAGCCTTAGCGGCCGGTTTCCTAGATTACAGTGTACGTGCAATCGTGCATCGTTTCAGCTTTATTAGATCCTGTACAATTGTGGCTGTTATGTTCATACAATATCATGATCATGAATTGGTTTGGAACTTTGGATGGGACATTTTCGTCAAATTACATGTAAACCCTCTCTAGTGGACTTTCCAGTGGCCTGCTAATGTGACATATTGTCTAATCTACACATTTTAAAATTATAGTATTTCTGCATTAAATATATCAGTGTCCTACCTATTCTCAAAAAAAATCTATACAGTCTATAAAGCCACTATACAGTCAGTGAGTATACTTTACAGTTTACACATTAGTTTGGCTGTACAATTCCAAGCCTATTCTGCATTGGAATTTCAATAATTGGGTCCGTCAGTACAGTTGATGCTTCCATTGCACTTTACATCAATCGTAGGGATGCACCGAAAAGGAAAGTCTTGGCCGAAACCGAATACAGAATATAGGAAACAGTTGGCCGAAAACCGAATACCCGAATATGATTAATATTATATATCATTTTTCCTACCATTGCTGTCATGGCCGTACCTTAAAGCTACCTGATTCATGGCAAAATAAATGGTTATGGCAAAACCTAACTTAAAAAATAATCACTATTATAGGTCCATAAAACATTTATTCGGCTCTTTTGAATGCATTAATTGCATACGCTATTCGGTGATATATTTTCTGCCTATTCGGTGCATCACTATAGAGCATTGTATTGAAAACCAAAACATCGTTATTTTTAATTAAAGATTTGCCACGGATATGGACTTCGTCATGGTCACATTTGTTCTTGTACAGACACATTGATGACCTGCGGATTGTAACCTGGTTGTACACGGTGTGTGTGCCTTTGTCCGACTGTAGCGCTACAACATGCAGGGGCCTCTGTCTTTGGCCTCCGTGCAAACCTTCCCACAGTGCTTGCCTTTGCCAGTCACATGCCCCAGCTTACCCCTGGCTGTGTGGAGTTCAGGGATGGTGCTCCTGTTGACCCAGTGAGGGAACAGTGGGGAGTTGGAATATCACGAATTAGCCTATATAACAATAACACATGCCACTAAGGCTGGTTAATTAACCGAAAATATTTTGAAACTGAGTCACCGACATTTAGAACCGATAATCCACTTAATCTTGCTCATGTAGTCGACTCGTTTGTTTTTTTAGCCTTTAGCCAATGGATCTGATCTCATGCAATGTGTTGTGAGGTTGATCTGATCTCATGCAATGTGTTGTGAGGTTGTGACAATGTGTTGTGAGGTTGTACAATGTGTCGTGAGGTTGTACAGCGGCTATTTTCACTATTTTATTTATTTTATTCATCTCATGCAATGTGTTGTGAGGTTGTACAGCGGCTATTTTCACTATTTATTTAAGAAGGACAAAAAGAAGTAATGAACAACTTCCTGACAGGCTTCCTGACAGGCTGCCACTGCTATTTAGTCACTCAGAATCACAAATAACTTGACGGAATGTGCCATTGTATCATCAGCCCAAACTTTATTATTATAAGTGCTTGTTTCTTATGGAACAACAGATGATACTGTATTATAGTTTTGTTCATATTGAGCATTCAGCTTTGCATCTGTGTTGGACAGTGGGAATTGTCTGCATTGTGTAACTTGTCTTGTGCTCTGTGTGTGACTGTGTATGTATGTTGTGCGTGTATGTACTATGCACATGGACTTTGTGTGTGTGTGTGTGCGGCTGTGTGTGTGGCTGTGCTCATGCGCGTGCATGCTGTGTGCGTGTTTATGTATGTGCATGCATGCATGTGGACTTGCATGTCACTCTTGTATTTCAGTTTGTAGACCACTGTTTGTGTTCTGCCTCCCTGCACATTCTTATCTACACACCGATCTACACACACACACACACACACACACACACACACACACACACACACACACACACACACACACAGCTAATTTAAGATGACCAATATAGCCTTCCAATAACCCTGGACCGAGTGGATGAGTTGAGTCTCAGCGTTTACTTAATGAATGGACTTTTCCCTGATGGTGGTCACCCCAGCAGTACAGCACCCCCACTCCTCCTGGTCAGCATGGGGCTGCTATGAGATGGACTGGCTATCAAAGCATCTTTGGCACGGCACAAAACCAACCACCTTGGCTAGTGTCATCCATAGTGACTGGATTTCATAATTCACTTATGGTCATTGTTCATGTAATAGGTTTCACGTAGGGCTGGGCAAAATAAAGGTAGTGGGTGGGTCGCACGCACCAAGACTGCAGTTCAAATAGTTTATTTCATATTTGAACAAAATAATGACAAACGTTTCGGCTATCCAGCCTTCACACTGATGTGTGACTTTTGTCCTTATTTGTTCAAATATTAAATAAACTATTTTTAACTGCAGTCTTGGTGTGTGCGACCCACTACCTTTATTTTGATATGTTTTGAATGGGTAGCACACCTATAGTCAGAGCGCGGTGGTCATATGAAGAGTAACTTAACAGTGAATGGCAGATCGAGTGGCAAAGTGAGTGGCAAAGTTAATGTAATTTAATTAAAGTCATTTAATGTGATCAGACAGGACTTTTCTGTTTGGATGTTGGGCTGTCAAGGCCAGAAAGTAGATTTTGCCACTCAGTATAGTAGGGATGTCAGTAACGGATAGTTTCCCAACCGGTTACCCGTTAGGATTAACCGGTTCATTAACGGATAGTGGTTGATTTTTTTCTTTTTTTAATAGGCTACCCCAAATGTAATATGCATGTATAGCAGGCTACATAATTAAAGTTGGTAGACGAATGGCATACATTTATTTATGCTCCTTTTATAAAAGACAAACAAAAAAGCAACATTTAACAATATAAATAAATTGTTGTAGGCTTCTGGCTTAATCATCAATAAACAACGCATCGCATCTGCATGATGCATGCATCTGCGCGTCTACAGTACAGAGGTCCGCCGGTTCTCTAGTCCAACAAAACATAAATAAATCCAGTCCAGATCCGAGCAACCTATACCTATAAAGCCACTGGACGCATGGGCTAAGCCTTTTTTTATTATTAAGGAAGATCAGCATGCATGTCACCGTGTTCCGTTTGTTGACTTTTCGCTGACGAGAAAACCCTCAAACATCGATAGCACATGGCTAACTTTTGATAGCCGTAAGCCGTGCCAGTGTGGAGACGGATAGGAGGAGAAGGAGGAGGAAGCGGCAGCGGCGGCTGTAAACGTTCTCCCTCCAGGCCAAATGGCCAATAATGGATTTAATAATGTAGGTCTCTGCATTGATACGGTCGACATGTGTTCATCTCGTCTCGCTGTCACTCGCTTACATTTTGACTACCGCAAAGCTACCGTTGTAACTTGTAGCCAACTAGCCATTGAAGTACAACAGAGAACGGGGACATTGAGGGGGCAGAAAACAGAGCCCGAGCGCTGTTCATGCAGCCTGGAGTGCGACAAGCTGGGCGGCGCAAATAGCAATTTTAGGCATGTGTGCAACATGACAACTGTTTTAAAGTATTGTACAGTGACAACTACAGTCTCTGTAATGTTTATGTTGTACTATTACTAAAAACGATCTAAAATAAAGGGATTTAAGATCAGAACACACATTTATTATTATGCAAATTAACCGTTAAAGCTGATAAAAATATCCAGATGTTTCTTAACGGTCGGCTAACCGGTTAACCGGTTAACCCCTGACATCCCTACAGTATAGGCATTCCCGCATAACTTCCGGGTATGATGATGATGTCACACGCATACCCTCTATTGACAAACTTTTGACTCGGTTACAATTAATTAATGATTACTTAAAATAAAATAAAATTGTGATTATAGCAAATCTGAAAGTTTGTAGATATTTGAGCTATTTGTAATACAATGGAGAAGCCATAGGCTTGTCAGGCCCTATACCCCTGGAGTCCATAATTTGTGCACGTGTTGTAGACTGATGGATATCTGTCTACCTGCACAGTGCATACATTCATGTTGTGCCAGAGTTGGATGGATGCCAGAGTTGAACCTCTACATTTTTCACATGGGCCTGTTGGCCTGATAGCGCCACCAGGAGGCCGATGTTTGCAAACACATTCTTTGACAGTACACCTACAGATTTGTTCCAAACATCACGCAAATTGGTACACAGTCTATAGCTAACGGGACTTTCAGATTTTTCATACTCCATCCTGATTGTCTAAGATTCAGGCTTCCAAAGTTCGCATGAGTGCTCTGTTTTGAACCTAATGCTGCAAATCATGAACACATTGTTTTCAAATCAGCCTCATGGTGGCGCTATAACTGGCCTATTCCTGTTTCTACCTATAACTGCACGATCTGTGTAAAACCTTGTATGCACAAAGCCCAGAAGGCAAAGAAAAACCTTTGCCCATTTTTCCACATCTGTTCTTTATAGTGCCACCAGGAGGCAGATTTCTTTATTTGATCAAAATGTCACGCTAAAAGGTACACATGATCTCTTTAGTCATGTGATCAAGACGCGTCTGTTTGATTTATCAATTTTTCCATCCTGATTGGCTTCCAAAGTTTTGTACAAATTGCTGCAAATCATGAACGGCCAACGGGCCAACGAAATAACGCTCCTATCCTGGTGGCTCCAAGGGGCACTTTTTCTATATATCTTTTCCGGGATAAAAAGAAAAGTAAACTCAAATAAATTGTCAAAAGTAGCAAACATAGCCGAAGGAAGGAAGCCAAAACAAAAATAAGTTTTACTCTTATGTACCTCCAGTGATGTAAATAGGTTTTCAATGTAATGAGTCCCGGGATGCAGGGATGGCATTTTAGAAATGAGTCCCAGGGACATTTTATGAGTCCCACTTCAACGACGTTAGGAGTCATATTTTGCCATTTTTACAAATTGCAGCATTTAACTCCCATTAAATTTGATGTGGTTATATTCATGTAGAAAACAAATAAGAAATGATTATTTTAACTAAAGCTAGCAAAATAAACTAGAATAATATTAAAACAGTACAGTAGTACAGTAGTGCATCCCGTGGATGCAGAGGCCGTTGTTTTATTGCTCTCCCTTAACTACCTTTTGCGTTTTGGGATGCAAAATGCACCCTATTTTAATCTCTGTACCTGTACACAAGATGTAACAAACAATAAAGTACAACCTTGAACCCAGCCTAGGAGCCCATCTACAATCCCACAATGCGGCTCACTCACCGCAGCTGTTATTGGGGTTTTGAAAATGGGGTCACCCTAGTTTAGAAGCTACATTAGGGAGAGAGACCCCTGCTGCTTGGGCCTATCTCTCCCTAGGTTTATATAGGCTCACATAACTATGAGTAGCAGATGTTGGAAGGAGGTGTCATGTCATGTGCACATGATGTGCTCTACATCAGCAGCATAGTGCTCACAGTCATGGTGCATCCTCCACAGGGCACAAGTTGGCAGATCCACAGACTCATTACACACACACACACACACACACACACACACACACACACACACACAGGACCCGTGACATCATGAAGTGAAGTACTGAATTCACACTGGTACACAACTACACACATTCATAGTTTCATACACAAGGATAAGCTAAATGCCAGACCAGCTTTCATTCAGCTTTAAACCAGGATAAATACTTATATCAGTTGAGTGGATGGACTGTCTTGGCATGTTTTATTTTAAGCTATACCAGAATTATTACACACAAAGTATACATTTTCTGTATATGCATATCATTTTGTTTTGCCAGAGATTTTACAGTTTTACGAATCTTTCTTGTTTGGACCGGAGGCGGAGATGGACACATTTACCATCCACAAAGTATTTAATACATGATTATCTTTTTATACCTGACTGATGCACATTGTGTTTAAGCTGACCATTCCCCAAGCAGAGATCTGGGCACAGGATGACCGACAGTGTGTTCTCTCTGGGCACAGGAGGATTTATTCAGTGCAGGTCGCACCCCTAGTTTTCCATGAACTCACCCATCTGACCCAGAGGCGTATCTACAATAAGGCGAGGACAGCCTGTCCAAATCCATTAGCAGGCAACAGTGCAACACTATCTCTCTCTCTGTTTCTGGCACAACAGCGCCACTTTTGCCCCTACTGGTACACTAGTCACATAGTCCCATAGGGACATTGCTGTTCCTTGGAGTGGTTGCACCACTCAAAAAGAGAGGACAAAAACAAGACCTGAGAGCTATTAGTGGACAGCTGATTGGCCGTTGCAGTGTAATGTAATTCTTGCCTGCCCAAAATGTAATTCCTGGAAACGCCACTGATCTGACCACTGAACATGGCAGCTGAACGGTGAACTCTCTTGTCAAGGTCCTCACACTACTTTGAGTGCAGGCCACCTGGCTAGTAGCTAGGGCTGGCCATAATATATCAATTCAAAACTTTTTGTTTTTGCTTCTTTTTTGTTTTATTTCTTATCAACGTATTGTCACATAATCTATAATTGATACATTTAATTGGCCTGTTTAACCACTTAAGCCCTGCATTAAGCCCTGTACTAAAACTTGCCGATCTACAAGCTCACAATGCGTCGCATACACAAGGTTACCACGGCCATTCTGTGGTGGAAGCTGTGATTGTTTTGTTCTCACAGCGCACCAGTAATCCAAACAGGGGCATATTTCACGAAACTTGGATTAACTAATCCAGTATTTAAGACAAAACCAGGCTTGTTAAATCCTGGTCTGTACAGACTGGTTTATTCGGTTCCACTAACCAGTAACTAGTGTGGCATTGCTTTCATGAAACCGAATCAAGCCTCAACATATCCAGGTTAACTGGCTAAATTAATCTGGCAAGATTAACCAGTTTGTATGAAACCGGTTAATCACTGATCCAGGATATATTAAATCAGGAAATCTGTCAAATCCTGGCTAAATCCCTAAACAAAGTTTTGTGAAATAGGACCCTGGTCCACTTGGTACAAAATACAAATTTAACACAATGTGTCTGTAGTAATCAAAGTGCCTCCAGTAGTAAGAGAAAAGGTGGAGAGCTTTATTTCCTACAGGAACAAAAGCTTGATCCCAAAACTCAGTCTGTAAGCACAGTAGCGCACAGAGAGGAACCAGAAGGTAGGTAAGGGAGTCTTTTGTTTTTGTTTCCTCACATTCTAGATACCATGGTTACAGTTTGGCAGGCAGGACCTAGACTCACTTTAATAAGTGTGTTAACAGTTAAAATGTTGCATTAGGCTGGATGTGAATTCGAGTGAAAGAGAGAGATGACATTCCGCATGCTTCCATCTTGTATAAAGCATATGTAACAACATATCTTTTGGATTATATGATTGAAGTCAGCTTTGATTTATACTACTACAGATGCAATATTTGCTTTGATGATGTTGACAGAGAAGTTCATGAGGATGTTGACAGAGAAGTTCAGAGAAGGCCAGAGGGAGCTACATTGTGTCTTTGTAGATCTGGAGAAAGCATATGATTGGGTGCCGAGAGAGGAACTGTGGTATTATATGAGGAAGTCTGGAGTGACAGGGCCGATTCATACTCAGTAGCACCGAAGAGCTAGCCTGACCTAAGCAGAGACATTTCTGGCCTAGATGGGAGGGTCGCGCCTCAGAAATGCGCGCACCCTGATTGGATCTCATCGATCTGTCCGTCACCCCCGGCCCCTCCTCTCCCCCCTAGTGCAGCGCTACGTCACATCATTTAGAGCGACGCCCACCCGGAAGGGTTGACTCCCACTTTTAGACTGGTTCAGCCCACGGCTTTTTCCAGGCTTTCATCTTTCGCGCAGACGAAATGAAAGCCTGGTTATCGAGGCTACCGAAGAGCCGACTTTAGGACGGTACCCGCCCCCCCGAACCTCAAATGACGTCACATTGTAGGCTCTACAGCACCGAACCGACTTTTATTCGACTCTAAAATAGGAGTATGAATCGGCCCACATAAGTATGTTTGTGGGGCAGGACATGTATGGATGTTGTAAGACAGTGGTGAGGTGTGCGATCAGCACAGAGCCCCTTCTTATTGGCTCGTTTCGGGCAACCGTCCCCACAAGCAGTTGGTGCTGCTCATACTGTACCACATGGGGGCAGAACACCCTGATCAGCGAGTCCCTGGTTTGATTCCCAGCCAGCTGCACCGTTTGCTGCATGTCCTTCCCCTTCTTCATCGGCATGATGTCCTGGCTCTCTCAGATGTCACCAACAAGTTAAAATAATAATGCATAAAAAAGATAAAAGGAAACTTTGTTCCGTCTAGTATTATGATTTATATTATTTGTATACTTATTTTGTAACCCTACCCATGTAGTGAACTAGACCTGTCACTAATTGGTTACGTTGCTTTACCAGCAATGTTGATGAGAAGATCCCTCATTTAATTTATTTATTTAAAGAAACCCCTCTTTAAGCTAGTTGATGGAATAGCATAAATATGTGTTCTGAAGAGACCACCTGGTGTTCTGAAGAGACCACCTGGTGTTCTGAAGAGACCACCAGCCGAGCAGTGCTGGCTCTACGTCAGACCTGCCCAGATTGACAGCTTGGTACACCTCATGTGCTCCATTAAAATGTTGGATTCCACCAGCACGGCAGCGCCACATTCCGGCTGGGCCGTGGCAGCCGTACATGGTAGTGGCCTCGCTAGACAATGCTTGTGATTCCACTGAGGGTGTGTAGTGTGTACTCCTCTAAAAGAAAATAGACTGTGGAAAAAGGGTCATATTGACCTCATCCATCAGTCATTATATAAAAGCTTAACAGACAGTAGGCTGACAGGAAATGGGGAGAGAGATGGGGGAAAGACATGCAGTAAAGGCCGTCGGGATCGGGAGTCGAACCCACGGCACACTGCCAGACTGGATTACCAGCCAAGGTGCCTGGACCACTGAGCCAAGGCCCAGGCCGTATATCTGCTTGTACCCAAAAACAAAGCTGGGCATAGGAGGGGCTAGTGCCCCTCAAAAATCATATATGTACTTTACTTTACTTCGCACACTGGCAGCATGCAGAAATGGATGATCTACAAGCTCACGACACATGTATCAGGATGCTTGTAGCTATTAGACTAGACACATGTATCATGATGTGTTGAGCTTGTAGCTATTGTCACTATTACAAAACAAATGTTAATCATAAACGAGGCAAGTCGAAGTTTTATATATGCATGATATCATATTGCACAAGGGAGGCCTTCCCATTTACAGATGTCTAAAAATATGGAAACTCCAGGCCTGTGTGTAAAATAAGTGCTACAGTGGGGCCTACCTGCCTTGGTGTTCAGGTTGGGTAAGTGTTTGTGTGTGTGAATCACAGTTGGTGGTGTGTCTTTAGTTGGCAACTAAGGTATATATCATTGAGGCCTCTGCCCATCCCCTAATCCTCTCCCACACCTCCGCCTCCCTCTCTCCTTCTCTCTCTTTCTCCCTGGCCTTAAGTATAATATCTAGGTTGTCCCAGACACATTCATCAAGGCCCCCATCAGTGGCTTCTTACAGATTAACTGTGTACAGACAGAGTTGGAGGAGGCTGCAGCCGCATAACTGATCGCTCAGCTTTTAACAGAGCGATGGGTCTCTGTGTACCAACCCTGGCATAGACTTTGAGACCTGTGGGGAAATTGTAGGAAGAGTCCGAGAGAGCTACAGTGAGATTAAGAAGTGCCGGCGTGAGAGAGAGAGAGAGAGAGTTAGAGTTAGAAAGTGAAGTAGAGAGGCTCAGCCAGTAGCGGATGATCCAGTCGTCCCGACAGGCTGCGGTCACTGTGGTGGTGTTCAGGAGATGCTTGAAGGAGTCCTGGTATGTTCCTGTACAAAGCCCTTAAACACAGAGACGAAGAGGAGCTCATCAAGGTACATCATATCCCAATCTGTTCTTTGGATGCTTCTGTGGGACTTGTTGCAATAATGGATAGATTGATAGGCATTGGGTATAAATCTCCCAGGCCGTAGTTCTGTAAGGTACACTTCTACCATCAGAGGACAGTGGCATGACCTGTGGGGCTGGGTAAATGTACTGTATTTTTATTTATTTTTTTATTCTCGTATATGTGAAGTACTGTCTTGGGCCACGAGCCTGTAATAAAGTTTATATATATATATAAAGTTTATATTTATGCTATATATTGTGTGTACTGACTGAGGTATGAACACTACATTTGAACACTAAAGACAGGTAAGATAGATTTATAAAAGCAAACAGAATTCAGCCAGTCATAGTGCAAGGTGAAGACATCACTCACTGACTATTGTCCCATACCAGCTCCAGTTGACCACAATATGAGGCTTGTGGCGATAATGTTACACTAGTCTCAACAGAAAGTGACATGAGTCCATTCTAAGCAGGTTGGTAACATTTCAGTCTGGTGGTTTTACTGTAATGCCATTGTTGGACTACACAAATAGCTGAAAGAGTAAAGCAGTGGATTGGGTAATCCTCTGCTCTGCGCTGTTAGGAGAAGCACAGGGAGGTTTTCAGGGTTCCCTCTGTGTGAAGGAGAAACACAGAGAGGTTTTCAGGGTTCCCTCTGTGTGAAGGAGAAGCACAGAGAGGTTTTCAGGGTTCCCTCTGTGTGAAGGAGATGTTTTCAGGGTTCCCTCTGTGTGAAGGAGATGTTTTCAGGGTTCCCTCTGTGTGAAGGAGATGTTTTCAGGGTTCCCTCTGTGTGAAGGAGATGTTTTCAGGGTTCCCTCTGTGTGAAGGAGATGTTTTCAGGGTTCCCTCTGTGTGAAGGAGAAACACAGAGAGGTTTTCAGGGTTCCCTCTGTGTGAAGGAGAAGCACAGAGAGGTTTTCAGGGTTCCCTCTATGTGAAGGAGATGTTTTCAGGGTTCCCTCTGTGTGAAGGAGATGTTTTCAGGGTTCCCTCTGTGTGAAGGAGATGTTTTCAGGGTTCCCTCTGTGTGAAGGAGAAGCACAGAGAGGTTTTCAGGGTTCCCTCTGTGTGAAGGAGATGTTTTCAGGGTTCCCTCTGTGTGAAGGGGGGGGGATTAGTGGGGCTAATCGCCCAGGGTTGCCTCCTGAGTTTCATTGGAAGAACAATATAAAGCAGTAATTGAAAATTCTTGTACAAAAACATGTTAGATGTGCTTCTTAGGTTGTGGCTAACATTGGGCCACAACTGTAGTCTTCCTGTTTGTATTCAACCCAGCTTTGGGTTGAAAACCCAGCAACCGATTACAGAGTGCGCACACAACCTGCCCAGAACGGAAAAAAGGGGCCAAAGACACACCGCTGTCTGCCTTCGTTCAAAATGTACTGTGTGTGTGTGTGTGTGTGTGTGTGTGTGTGTGTGTGTGTGCGCGCGCGCGCCTCACTCGGACGCACGATATTCACAGAGCAACAACAACATGGACAGCATGGCGTTAGACTGTAAATCTGTACACTAGTCTAGCAAATAACGGGGTTAACAGGCTAGTTTTTCATATTTTAGGAGAGAGAAAGACAGGTTGTCCGCCTGCAGTGGAAGCTTTCTTGTATTAACCAACTTAAATCCTTTTGTACACCAAAGAAATAGCATGAATAGCTGACCTACAAAAAAATACAAGCTTACAACACGTCACATTGAAAGCTTTTAGTTCTGCAACGACACATTCTATTACTGCTAAAAGGAAATGTTGAATGCCTGTCTGAGGTGCAGCAGACAGTAGTAAACTAACTAAACTAACTAAACTAACTAGCTGAGGTGCAGCATGACAGCAGACAGCAGTAAACTAACTAACTAAACTAACTAGCTGAGGTGCAGCATGACAGCAGACAGCAGTAAACTAACTAACTAAACTAACTATCTCAGATGCAGCATGACAGCAGACAGCAGTAAACTAACTAACTAAACTAACTATCTCAGGTGCAGCATGACAGCAGACAGCAGTAAACCTGTCTACCTGTCTGAGGTGCAGCGTGACAGCAGACAGCAGTACACCTGTCTACCTGTCTGAGGTACAGCATGACAGCAGACAGCAGTAAACCTGTCTACCTGTCTGAGGCGCAGCATGACAGCAGACAGCAGTGAACCTGTCTACCTGTCTGAGGCGCAGCATGACAGCAGACAGCAGTAAACCTGTCTACCTGTCTGAGGCGCAGCATGTCAGCAGACAGCAGTAAACCTGTCTACCTGTCTGAGGTGCATCATGACAGCAGACAGCAGTAAACCTGTCTACCTGTCTGAGGCGCAGCATGACAGCAGACAGCAGTAAACCTGTCTACCTGTCTGAGGCGCAGCAGACAGCAGACAGCAGTAAACTAATGCACTTTGAAAGAAAACATGATTTGTTTTGTGCATAGTCGCATGCACACACACACACACACAGACATCCTCACAGCCCACCAGTAAGGCTGGCAATCGCTGCATTAGTGTATTTAGTGCAACATTACTGTCCCGGGACAATTGGTCACACAGAGCTATTGCTTAAATCCATCTTTCTCTTTCTCAACAGTCCCAGAAACCCTGGATAGAAGCCACTTTCAACAAGAGGGAATGTGTGTACATACTTCCAGTGTCAAAAGACCCCCACAGGTACGTGTGTGTGTGTGTGTGTCGCGTGCCCCTCGGGGCACGGTGGTAAATGGTAACGGCGTAATTGTATGGTGTTTGTGTCAAGGTAAGCCAAAAATTGTAACCACTATTTGTGTAAATGAAAAGTTCCAGCATGATTTCTCTGTCTGTGTCTCAGTGTAATTACAACCTCCAGCCAGAGGCGGGGCCAGCAATGAACACTTGCATCATCACTTATTTCAGGGGCCCCACCGCCCCTTTTATATCTATTGGACAGTCCTGATTTCCTGCTTTATTAATAATCTGATCTTCTTTTGTGCTGTAGATTATGTAGAAGATATTGTTTGTATTACACTGTTTTATATATCTCACACACACACACACACACACACACACACACACACACACACACACACACACACACACACACACGTGCGCACACACACACACACACACACGTGCGCACACACACACACACACACACGTGCACACACACACACACACACACACACACACACACACACACACACACACACACACATTCTAGTGAAGCACTTTTGTGAAGTGTTCTTCTCTAAGTTATGTGAACTTTATGGGAATTTGTAACGCCTGTGTTAGAAATATGGGAGACTCAGGCCAGTGAACCACCACATGTACATTGGACGCACGCACGCACGCACGCACACTTTTTAATATTTTTTATCATGATTTATTTTTGTTTTTTATTGGGGACAGCCAAGCAGTACATTTGACAAGAAAATCTTTGCACATAGTCACCCATCAACAAACAACGTACAGGACAAAAGAAAATAAAGATAAAAAATAAATAAAAATTATATGATAACGATGATTGTCTCATGCCTAGTTTGATCATAATCGTGTCACAATGCAGCGCAGCCATGGAAGGTTCCAGATCTCAGTGGGTTAGTCATATCCGCTTAGTTCCGTTAGTTATACTTTGTTGGAGATGCAAAGTGTAACTAAAAGCCACATTGTCACTCAGTTACTTGATTGTGTACGTACAATACATCAATGATTTGCTTCGGACCGTTTCTCTCCTACTAAAGAGATTGGTTGAAACAGCCTTTTAGCCGTGGATCAAACGAGCACCACTCCACACCTAATCAAAACAAAGAATTCAGCTGCTCTGTTTTCCCAGAGCGCTAGCAAACTCGGTGGCTAGGCTAGCTAGTTTCTTGGGACATTTTGTGGTCGTAGTGACTACATCTGTCATTCAAAAAATATGTTTTTTCAACGATTTTCTTAATTTTAAGGGTAACTGTTGTATAATTGCAATATTACACGAGAGGGTGTGGTTTAACGTGATTATTGCCACTTCAGTGGTGCTTGCGGAACTCGACTACGTCTCGTTCCTGACCGCATCACTGTCGTGGCAATAATCACGTTAAACCACACCCTCTCGTTAAAGCACACCACTAGAGCTGCAACTATCCATGATTGTTGTAGTGATTATTCTTTCGATAACACACACACACGCACATACGCACACACACACACACACACGTACTGTACGCACAATTAGAGCGGAGCATGTCATTTGGTTACATTTGTACATTCTCAGAGTTGTGAGGGTGATTGTTTTTGGTTAAAGCAAATGTTTTTAGTTAAAAGTTTAAACATCTATATAATATGATCGAGTATCCATTTATCAGCTTCAATTTTATAGTGTTCGAGTTCAAACATTGTCTGCTTATTACTTTGTGGCATCGTTCACCTCCAATTTTACTGAGTTATTTAGGGTTAAGGATTAGATACATTTTACTGAGTTATTTAGGGTTAAGGATTAGATACATTTTACTGAGTTAGTTGGGGTTAAGGATTAGATACCGGTACATTTGTTATTCTGACCTCAAAATGTTTACTATAGAACTGGAGAGAACTGCAGGAAGATCCCTCGTTACTGAACAATTACTTTCTAGAGAACCTTTTTGAACCAAAACGTATCACTTACTTAACCCATTTTAGGCGGGAACCCCTTTTGGTGTTAGCATTACGTTATGCTTTAGCTATTTAAAAATAGCAGATCTACAGGCTCATACAAGCTTGTAGGTCTGCTATTTTTGAAATATCGAAGAACGACTGGCATAGAAACATAGCTTTTTCAGAAAACTGTCAGGATTTGGAAGACATTTATAGAATCGTTCCCAGGTCAATTGAACACTGATCAGTGACGGGTAAGGAAGTGACCATATGAGAGGATTGTAGTGTTCAGTGACGGGTGAGGAAGTGTTCATATGAGAGTGATCATTGTAGTGTTCAGTGAAGGGTGAGGAAGTGTTCATATGAGAGTGATCATTGTAGTGTTCAGTGACGGGTAAGGAAGTGTTCATATGAGAGTGATCATTGTAGTGTTCAGTGACGGGTGAGGAAGTGTTCATATGAGAGTGATCATTGTAGTGTTCAGTGACGGGTGAGGAAGTGTTCATATGAGAGTGATCATTGTAGTGTTCAGTGACGGGTGAGGAAGTGTTCATATGAGAGTGATCATTGTAGTGTTCAGTGACGGGTAAGGAAGTGTTCATATGAGAGTGATCATTGTAGTGTTCAGTGACGGGTGAGGAAGTGTTCATATGAGAGTGATCATTGTAGTGTTCAGTGACGGGTGAGGAAGTGTTCATATGAGAGGATTGTAGTTTTCAGTGACGGGTGAGGAAGTCTCCATATGAGAGGATTGTAGTGTTCAGTGACGGGTAAGGAAGTGTCCGATATGAGAGTGATTGTAGTGTTCAGTGACTGGTGAGGAAGTGTCCGATATGAGAGGATTGTAGTGTTCAGTGACGGGTGAGGAAGTCTCCATATGAGAGGATTGTAGTGTTCAGTGACGGCAAGGAAGTGTCCATATGAGAGTGATCATTGTAGTGTTCAGTGATGGGTGAGGAAGTGATCAAAATGAGAGTGCAGTGGTCAGACTTTCATTACTCTTATCTTTGGTTGAAAGCCAATCTGTTCCCGGGAAAAGCAGCACAGTTGACAGATTACCTTCCTTGGGAGTCCTCAAACAAATCACCATTTCCTTCTGGAGAAGAGCTGCCCATAACAGGCCTGTGACCTGTCCTGGGGCCTCACACAGTATAGTTAAAAATTCACTCTCCTATTTGGTTTTTAAACTGAAGGGAGTGTTTATTTTTATAGTTGCTGTAACTGCTGTCATTGATTTGTGCATTTGAACTAAATGTATCCCCCCCCCCCCCCCTCCAGATGCCTTCCAGGATGCCAGATCTGTCAGCAGTTGGTGCGGTGAGTCTCATACCCCTTTATCACCCTACGAGTCTTAAGGCCAATTTATTCTAGGAGCGAATGACGCTTCACGGCAAAATATGTCAGCGGATGATGTCTGCCGACATTGTCCTGTACCTCTGGAAAAATGAGGGACAGGAGATGCAGATGCTTCATAAAATTATGCATACTATATAAGCTGAAGATGAGGTAACTTAACCCTAACCCTAAGCTGAAAATAAGGTAACTTAACCCTAACCCTAAGCTGAAGATGAGGTAATTTAACCCTAACCCTAAGCTGAAGATGAGGTAACTTAACCCTAACCCTAAACTGAAGATGAGGTAATTTAGGTAAGCTTTGCTGCCATATTAGAGATGCTACGAGACCACATTCACTTCCTTGATTTAAAATGACTGTCTGCAAGTCGCAGACAGTATGAATGCTCAATTCTCACAACATAGTGAGACACGGCACTTGTCGCTCCAAGCATAAATTGGCCTTTAGTGGGTCACGCATTAGCCTGCAATGAAACCTGTGAAGTGAATGCACATTCCTTGACACTGTACTTTCACTGTAGAACACCCCTCCTCAGGAAATAATTAGCTTCCAGGCTTTGTGTGTCAGGGTAAACATTCTCGCCTCTACGGTAACAGAACCCACATGAGGAGAGGGGGGGGGGGGGGATTTGACATAACGCCAAGGAAACATTGCTTCCCAAACAGTGTGCTTAATTCCCAACCTGTGGGCTGTAAGGATATAAGTGGTCTCGTAAATAATTGCCAATAATGTTTTCTTTAAAACATCTAATAATTAAAGTATCCTCAATGGAACTAACGTAGTATAATAATACTACTTTAGTTCCAATGATCAAGCTGGAACACAATCTATTGATCCAAAACCACATTTTACACACATAAAGACCCCCTGGAAAGTGTTCTAAATCTTCTAAACATATATATTTTTTTGCAAAAAGGGTGAAGTGTCCCTTAACCCATTTTGGGAGGGAACCCCTTTTGGTGTTATAAACATTATGTTATAATTTAGCTATTGAAAAATAGCAGATCTACACAAGGTCTGTAGGTCTGCTATTTTTGAAAAATCGTAAAAAGATGGCGCAAAAACTTGAATATATATTCTTTCAAAGTGAATGTTTTTAACTCGGGTCTAAATGGGTTAACTGAACTTAAGCCACTTATAAAGTTCCCCACCACAGTAAGCAAAGCAAAGCAAAGTTCTTTGTTTACCCAGGGAAGTGGACTAAGCTTGAGATGCAGCTTGTTTACAGCCACACCCTGCTCATAGAACATTTCGTGGTAGGGGTTCAATGCCTTGCTCAAGGGCACTTCAGCGGTGGTAATTTTAATGTGCCGGTCCAGGGATTCGAACTGGCGACCTTTCGGTATCAAGACCGCTCCGCATTCCGTTCGGGCACCGCTGCCAGTGACGAGTGCTCATGGAGTCCACTGAGGGAGTGCTCGGTGTGATTTGGACCTGTTCTCTCCCCCCATCCAGCTGCTGCTGCGGTCGTCTGGTGAGGCAGCATGTGGGCTTCACGGCCAGCCTGGCGGTGAAGTACTCAGACGTGAAGCTGGGTGACAATGCCAACCTGTCCCTGCCAGAGGTGGAGGAGTGGTCCGTGGACAGACACACAGAGGAGAGCCCCACAGATGCCTACGGGGTCATCAACTTCCAAGGGGGCTCACACTCGTACAGAGCCAAGGTCAGGCCCCCATTCACACGTCTCTCTACAATTTCACAAAATAGCAGACCTACAAGCTCGTAGCACGCCACTCGGTGGCGCGCTATGAGCTTGTACGTCTGCTATTGCGTCGTAATGCATTTAGAACTTGTAGATCACCTATTTTCAGTGCGTGGCTCCACACTCTCTTTTCTTGGTGTTAAAAAAACTGTTAATGTTGCACCCCCTTTTTTGTTATTATTATTATTACAATTTTGTCATTACAGATATAGCTTGTTGACAAGTGGGTTGCACAGATCCTAGGGCAGAATCAAGGAACATGACCAACGAATGACAATAATGAATAATATAATACATCTCTTAAAACTAATGTTCCACCATGCCATGGGAGCGGCAACACAAACAGTTTATAAACAACATTGTTTGGTTTTGTATCATTTTCCACGCAGTATCTACGTTTGTCCTATGACTCGCGGCCGGAGAGCGTCCTGAAGCTGATGTTGAAGGAATGGCAGATGGAGCTGCCAAAGATCCTCATCTCGGTCCATGGAGGCATCCAGAACTTTGAGCTGCATCCTCGCATTAAGCAGGTGGTGGGCAAAGGCCTCATCAAGGCCGCTGTCACCACGGGAGCATGGATCCTCACTGGAGGGGTCAACACAGGTACGCACATGACTGTAGCGTTTCCAGGAATTACATTTTCGGCAGGCAAGAATTACATTTTGGGCAGTCAATAATTACATTTTGGGCAGTCAAGAATTACATTTTGGGCAGGCAAGAATTACATTTTGGGCAGGCAAGATGTGTTAATTGTCGTCCCCCCGCGCACAATCGTAGCACTAAAGAGATATACCTGCCAGACAGTAGGATACAAAGGCTGATTGAGGTGATTGAGGGTCACGCTCTACCGCAACGGCCAATCAGCTGTCCAGTAATAGTTCTCAGGTCTTGTCATCTCGTTTTTCTCATTTTATGGATTTTGGCCAGAAATGGATTTGGACAGGCAGACGCCTGCCCTCGCCTTATTGTAGATACGCCTCTGGCACATGCACACACACCACGGCTATCATACTAGGCAGTTTATATTATTCAAAAAATGTCATTTTTGTTGGTTCGGATCATTCGGATAATTTGGTTTGGATCTACTGAATATGAAGGAGGCCTACTGGGGGGAAGCCACACTGTGTGTCATAGGCTCAATATGTCAGTGTGACACATTAAGTAGAACCCGTTTCAGATGGGGGTCGCCGGCATAGTACATATATAATTGTTGGGGTCCTTGACATGAAATATTGAGAACCACTGAAAAATACATTAAAAAAAATGCATTTTCTTTATTTCGACGTCAGGCCTAAACAGGTTAACTATAATGAGCCTGGCACACACCCCTTTCAGAAAGGGGGGCCAGAGTTTGAATGGAGGCCAAAGAGAGTGATGCTGACATGACAGTCATGGTAAAAAAAGAAGAACCTTATGTTCTTTTCCTTTGTCCACGATAGAATAGATATCGTCAGTCGGGTGGAAACCATGTATCTCCTTATTTAATTTAATTTCTGTATTTATTTATTTTAATGTTAGAATCAGAATCACTTTTATTTGTCACATAGCACAGTTTCCAGGTGTAATTCAAAGTAGTGAGACGCACCGAATATTCGTCCGCAGAAAATATTCGGCAGAAAATGGATAAAAATGCATTTTCGGCCTATTCGGTTTCGGCCCGAATAGGCAGAAAATATATCACCGAATAGTGTATGCAATTAATGCATTCAAAAGAGCTGAATACATGTTTTATGGACCCATAATAGTGATTATTATTTAACAACAACATTATTTAGCTGGGGACCACCTGGACCCCCTCAAGGACCACTGGTGGTTCCTGGACCACTGGTTGAAAAGCACTGTCATAGTAGATCAATGCTATTGGTCACACTGTCATAGTAGATCAATGCTATTGGTCACACTTTGTCACTCTGGTGTAAGAAATGCCCCAAATAGCTACCGTACAGTATGTCAGATTGAAAGTGGTTAACCACTGAACATATTAGAGCTTGTGACTAAATATCTCTTTGGACCTTTATTCAATACAAAATCAGGGTTTTGGACATACAGGTTTATGGTTTCAGCCTGACAGTATTGATATAATAATAATGGACATTGGATTGCATTCATTCATACATTGGGAGATTACACACACACACACACACACACACACACACACACACACACACACACACACACACACTGATCTGTGCATACCGCCTTCAGTGGTGCCAGCTCACCAGACTGTGGCCACTGGCTGGTGTTTCTCGGATAAAGTTAGCTTAACATTGTTCTTACTCGCTGCAGGAGGCCGTCCGAGGCCACATTCAAGTTGATGTTGTGATGTGAATGCAACAAAAGAGTTTGATGGAAGTGGTCTCCACGTGGCCAGGCATTTGATCCCTGCTCCCTTCACAGACTAAATGCATATAAACACTATAGATTGACTGTGGATTTCATCCAAGGTAACATAAGCACCAGCTTGTTGCTACCAGCCACAACGCTCTCTTCTTGTTGTGCTGATGTAAGCACATGCTCTAATTCAGTGGTTCCCAAAGTGGGGTCCGGGGACCCCTAGGGGTACTTGAGGGAGTTCCAGGGGGTACCTCGCTCAAATGGACCCTTATGGGTCTGTAACTCTGAGAGTGTACAAATGGAACCAAATGGACCCTTATGGGTCTGTAACTCTGAGAGTGTACAAATGGAACCAAATGGACCCTTATGGGTCTGTAACTCTGAGAGTGTACAAATGGAACCAAATGGACCATTAAATACCATTAAATGGTGGATCCGTAGACTAATGCGTGTGAAACTGGAAACTGAAATGAATGAATATGTTTCAGAATTACTGCTAGAGCTGTAAAAATCCTCTCTTATTGGGCTCACTGGCATATGTTTTCAAATGGGGGGTCCGAGGCCTAATAAATGTTGATTTGGGGGTCCTTGGCACTAATAAGTTTGGGAAGCACTGCTCTAATTAGTCTGGTATCAGTCATTAAGATGAGGGTTACAGATGCTTGTTGCTTATGCCCTAGGCCTAGATTAATATAATATTCAACTCTGACTTGTCCAAGAGAGTAGTTGTAGAGTGGCCCTGACTAAAATGCACAGATTGTATATTTCCACCATTCTTTTACAATTTGGCCAAAATGTTTCACCAGTTTTTAATTATAGGCCTAGTATTATTTGTTCATGCAGTGATGGTCTTTTTTTTTCTTTCTTTTTTTTCTGTATTAAAAAGGTCATAGGTCATAGGTCACTTCACTGTCATAATCCAGCTTAAAAAATACTATTTTTACCTTATTTTATCTTCCGTGCACGGCCAAGATTAGTGGTTTTACTTCTCAGATAAAGTAGGATGTTCGGAGCTTAATAAAACATTAATTCGAGGCTAACCATATTAATAGTCCTGATCGCTAAAACACTTGACCCTGGCACGACAATGGAGGATTATCACTTCCGGGTCATTTGACCGGTTAACGCTTCTTCTCTGCTTATGGTAACAGGGGGGGGGGGGGGGGGGGGGTTCTAAATCCTGTAGTATCCTATTAGAAAACCACTCATCTAGCAGGGGTACTTGAGGGAGTTCCAGGGGGTCCCCAGCTAAATGGTGTATATGATGTTCTGTCTACAGATGATATTATGTTATTTAGACTAATAATAGCTTTGAGCTCTACCAGCCGTTCCAGTTAGGTTTCTCTTAGCATTCTACTTAACCGCTCACTTAGTTGACTCATGCTGATCCTGCATTTTTTTGTGCATCTTTAAAACGCATTAATCCTGCCCATCTCTATTTTTTTTGGATAAAACCCATGTTTTTCCCCCAAAAATGCAAAAACAGCAAATCAACAATTTGTCTTCGACAAAGTATATAGAGCTTCAGTGGCTAAAACAAGAGGAGGATCTACAAGTCCTGTGAGGCTGTGCCAACTAATCATTTTCTCAGTCAATGTTTTTTTTAATGGTAAAACAATGTAATACAGACAGTAGACTGGTCATCACAAACTGAACCCTTGACTTGCATGTGGAATCTGAATCAAAACACACAAAGCATTCTTTATGTGAACAAAGCCTTATTGATGGCTGTACCCTCTCTACCCTCATGGCGAAGGTGTGGAGAAGCATTCATTATGTGAACAAAGCCTTATTGATGGCTGTACCCTCTCTGTACCATCTCTACCCTCATGGCCAAGGTGTGGAGAAGCATTCTTTATGTGAACAAAGCATTATTGATGGCTGTACCCTCTCTGTACCCTCTCTGTACCCTCTCTACCCTCATGGCGAAGGTGTGGAGAAGCATTCTTTATGTGAACAAAGCCTTATTGATGGCTGTACCCTCTCTGTACCCTCTCTGTACCATCTCTACCCTCATGGCGAAGGTGTGGAGAAGCATTCATTATGTGAACAAAGCCTTATTGATGGCTGTACCCTCTCTGTACCATCTCTACCCTCATGGCCAAGGTGTGGAGAAGCATTCTTTATGTGAACAAAGCCTTATTGATGGCTGTACCCTCTCTGTACCATCTCTACCCTCATGGCGAAGGTGTGGAGAAGCATTCTTTATGTGAACAAAGCCTTATTGATGGCTGTACCCTCTCTGTACCATCTCTACCCTCATGGCGAAGGTGTGGAGAAGCATTCATTATGTGAACAAAGCCTTATTGATGGCTGTACCCTCTCTGTACCCTCTCTGTACCATCTCTACCCTCATGGCGAAGGTGTGGAGAAGCATTCTTTATGTGAACAAAGCCTTATTGATGGCTGTACCCTCTCTGTACCCTCTCTGTACCCTCTCTACCCTCATGGCGAAGGTGTGGCGAAGCATGTTGGCGATGCTTTGAAGGAGCACTGTTCCAGATCCTCCAAGAAAATTTGCACTATCGGCATCGCTCCATGGGGGGTCATCGAGAACAGGAACGATCTCATCGGGAGAGATGTAAGACTTATTCTCCTTTTCATTAGAAATGAAAATTGTTAGTATAATTGTTAGCATAACAAATATTTGTTAATGCTTTCTATTAACCACTGAAGTCTCTATTTTAGGCATGTCATTATAGGGGAAACAAGCAGCCAAATGTTTTTGTGACTTGTTCCGCAAGACTGTGCTAACCTAACAGCACCACAATATTTGTCTACATTAGACAAAGTCTAGGTCTTTAAAAATCTTTTTTCTTCTTTTTTTGCATTTCGTATTAAAGTAGAGAAACATAGCTGCACAATTAAATATTGGTTCTGCAGTTTGACTCAACTGCAGGCTATAGAATTGTCTGTTTGTCTCAAATGTCATTCTGCCTTTTAGTTGCAAGGCTTTTCACTCTCCAGAATTCACACAGCCCACAATGCTTAGGGGCTCCGATGGATGGGTACAATTTAATACAAACAATATACAAGCAAACAATATAATAATGGTGATAATACTGGATGTAATAAAATAAAATAAGAAGAAGAATCAACAAATTCACGTGGCAATAATATAGCACTTTTTTTGGTGTAATGTAGTGTTTATGACATTATACTTCCCCTGCTGTGCTGTAGGTAACGGCTCCGTACCAGACCCTGCTGAACCCTCTCAGTAAGCTGAACGTTCTGAACAACCTGCACTCCCACTTCCTCCTGGTGGACGACGGCACCGTCGGGAAGTACGGCTCTGAGGTCAAACTGCGCCGCGAGCTGGAGAAGCACGTCAACCTGCAGAGAATACACGCACGTAAGAACCGTAGAGTTCTAAAGGGATGGAGGGCAGAGAATACACGCACGTAAGAACCGTCGAGTTCTAAAGGGATGGAGGGCGGACCGGGAGCCCACAGCCCCGCACCCGATAGCCCTGCTATTCATTTCAATGGAAGCACCTGGAAGAACGGTCTACTTCCGCATTTGGACTCCAAAATGTGGAATTGCTAACGAGCGCTCAATATTAAACTCCAACTGCACAACCGGGGTTTACTTGTAGCTAAATGCAGTTGTCCGTGATAATGAGTCGATACGAGGTGGCGTCGCCATTTCTTTTTTTTTATATATATTTTTTATCCCACGATTATGTAACCCATTTTTCACCCCTGTGTCAATCATCTAATGTGATCCTGGGCTCTACACACCCTCCACCAACCTAGTCCCCATATATGGGGGACAAGGGGAGAGCAACGGACTTGAACTCATGCTTCCTTCATGCCTGAGTGTCCAAGTTGCTCCTTTACACCTGACAGGGGGGAGTTTCCCTGGTTGGACGTAGCGCGTGGAAGGAACACGTTATTCCAACCAGTTCCTTTCCCCTCCATCAGGCGCCCCGGCTGGCCAGGGGGAGGCAGTTTAGTGACCAGGATTACTGCATGCTTTTTGTGAGGGTACCTACCCTAGGGGACACGGGGAGAACATGCAACCTCCACACAGAAAGGCCCTTTCGCCAACCACGCCTTCGGGTATGGGCACTGATGACGTGGAGGAGGAAACACGCCACCAGCACCCACAGCGCCCCGAGCGGGAATCGAACCCAGGACCTTCTAACTGTGAGGCGACAGCACTACCAACTGTGCCACCGTGCCCCCCTATGGCGTCGGCATTTCTGAGAAACGTCTGGCTGTTCCTCTTGTCTGCTGTTGGCCTCATGCCAGCGATGTTCAGAGAGAGGAATGTCCTTGAGGCGTTAACCTCAGGGAACCTTCGCCACGTTACCAAGAGCTACCCCCAGAGGCCTGTCACTGTTATTACATAAAGAATACATAGAGAATGAGAGCTACCTCCATGCCTGTCACTGTTATTACATAAAGAATAGAGAGTTTGCACATGCATGATTTTCCCATCAGGACACGCCCGCCCTCATCTAGACTGAGTGGCTAAACATTGAGCAGCATGGAGTGTTGGAGTTTGGAAGCAATCGTTGGAAATCACTCAACCGTCCTGCGTGCCACCTGTTTCTAAATGTCACATAATGCAGGAGGCAGCAAAATGTTGTGTTATTGAAAACAAACACTTCCAAACTCTGACGTTTGGAAAAATAATCAAATGCAGGGCATTTCTTGACAGAAAGTAGCTCATAAAATTTAACATTGTTTAATGCAATCAGACAGGACTTTTCTGTTTGGATGAATGGGCTGTCAAGGCCAGAAAGTAGTTTTTTGCCACTCAGTGGGCGTTCCTGCATAACTTCCAGGTACGATGATGTCACGCGCATACCCTCTATACATAGAGAATGAGAGCTACCCCCAGGCCAGTCACTGTTATTACATAATCTATGAGAGATTCAACCCTCATCGTTTCCTTTCATCTGTATGAATTCATCGTTGCAAATGGATAAAATGGCCGATCTACAAGCTCACAACGTGTCGTGATGCAACTTCTTGTGAGCTTGTTCACAATTTTTGAAACATTTTGAAAGTATAAAATAATTACCTACTTGCATGGCCTGTTTTGCCTCAGGGCTTAAAGTTCTCAGTCCTGGGGACTGATTTCAGTCCTGAGGATCTCATAGGGGTCATTTAATGAGATCAGTGCAGATTTGCAAAACAAAAAAAAGATCAGTCTTGGGATTGTTTTTTGCTTTAAGCCCTGCCTATAGTACATTATTTATTTATATTATTAGTGCCCCAGTATATCCCTGTGCAATTTAGGTTTACAAATTCTACAAAGCCAAACAATTTCCTTCCAGTGTTAATGCAAAAATCAAACTAAATCATGAATTGCTAAATATGTATGACGATTAAGTGTGTGTGTGTGTGTGTGTGTGTGTGTGTGTGTGTGTGTGTGTGTGTGTGCTGTAGGTATTGGTCAGGGCGTGCCTGTGGTGGCCCTCATCTTTGAAGGGGGTCCCAACGTTATCCCTACGGTGTTGGAGTACCTCCAGGAGAGCCCCCCCGTGCCGGTGGTGGTGTGTGAGGGCACCGGCCGCGCTGCTGACATACTGGCCTACATACACAAACAGACCGAGGAGGGAGGGTAGGACGCACATGCACACACACACACACACACACACACACACACACACACACACACACACAATGTTGGACCTCATTCACAACGGCATTTACGCTCATATCGTGAGCGGAGCGTGAGCGTACGGGCATTTACGAGGATTCCCACGTTACGTGGGAATCCTCGTAAATGCAAGTGGCCTTGTGGTTAGAGTGTGTCCCCCTGAGACTGGGAGGTCGGGGTTCAATCCCCGGCCGGGTCATACCAAAGACTCTAAAAAATGGCTACAGAAACAGGAGATAGGCCCCTGCCCCTATGGGCCTCATGGCTACAGAAACAGGAGATAGGCTCCTGCCCTATGGGCCTCATGGCTACAGAAACAGGAGAAATGAATTATCAGATTTTATAACCTCTGTAATTGCAGTGCACATGCAATTCATCAGTAAGGGCTTTTATCATTGCCGAGTTTTAATATAGCATTTGGTCGTGTGGTGAACTGTACAAATTAACTTCTTTCTCATTATGTGAAAGTAACTGTAACATCGAGTGAAGCAATGCGTGCCAAGTTGACAAATTGACAATTAAGTTTCTATGCGGTGTGTGCTTCCGTCCGTTTAGTTTATAATTTTATACATATAACTCACGCTGTTAGCTTGAAGATCTGTCCGTGCAGAGACCCGCTTGTCAAAATTAACTGCTCTACAAGCTCATCGCGGAGCACCGCGTTCACTGTTGTGTATAACTTAAAGCTTGGGGATCTGTGCATTTTGCACAGGCTATCATGACGTATTTCATCCTCGGACAGATATGTCCTGTTGCCTTATATGGCGTGGAATGGGCGTGGATGTTCCATTAAAGCAGGCGACACCAGGCCAATCGCTTGGGAAAGAGACGGAATGAGATACACGGGCGATCCGAACAAATTAACTCGTTAAGCCACCTGCGCTGAATGACACAGGAGCTTGTCGCAGCTTGATTGGACGGATAAATACGCCATCATTACGCAGTTCATTTACACCTGGGCGTATGTTTCCGTTGTGTGAATGAGGTCCAATATGTTTGTATTACTATACTTCTGAGGAGTGAGGTTTTAGGATGTCGATTTTATGAATATCATTAAATGTTTTATCCTAAGCCTGAAGCTGATCTATCAATCAAAATTGTCCTCAGAATGTCTGTTTCTCTTTCACACACACACACACACACACACACACACACACACACACACACACACACACACACACACACACACACACACACACACACAGTCACACACACACACACACACACACACACAGTCACACACACACACACACACACACACACACACACACACAGTCACACACACACACACACACACACACACACACACACACACACACACACACACACACACACACACTCATAAGCTGAAAATAGCAGGTCTATAAGCTCAAAGGGCAGCACATTGTGATGCGTTTTAGCTAATATAGCTTTTTTCAGCCAATATATTTATTGTCGAGCAAAAGCATCAGGGACTCAAGGGGGGGGTCAAGGTGTTTTTCAGGTGTTAAGATGTTTCGGAAACGAGGGAAAACAGCTAACCAAATAAAAGTAATTCTTCACCATTGTGCACTTGTTCCCGTGCAGGGGTCTACCTGACGGTGTGGAGGCAGACATCATAGCAACCATCAAGAAAACCTTCAACTTTAGCCACGCCGATGCCTTCCATCTCTTCCAGACACTCATGGAGTGCATGAAGAGCAAAGAACTGGTACAGAATAACTCCAGCCCACTAGGGATGAAAGTGGTCAACTGCTGCAGTCATATTGGACTTCACGGTCCATGTATTACAATGTACATTGGTCTTAACATCACGTCCCGTGTTTTAGGATTCTGGCTAGGCCTGTCACAACTGTTATATAATCGCCTAATTTTTGAGATGATCACAATTAGTTTAATTGTCAATCATTGTTGAAATAATATGTCCATATACATTTTCAAAAATATAGCAAAGAAAAATAGCAGAAATAGCAGATCTACAAGCTTGCAATATGCCACTTTGTGACGTGTTGTAAGCTTGTAGATCAACTAACTGGCCTTTTTTTATTATTAAATGTGTCAATGATTTCTTTGTATATTTAAGTTATTTGTCATGTCTGCTCTGTGCAATTTGTGATTGCGTTGCCTAAAAGGCAAACAGAAATACACATTGTAATATTCCAATGTTCAATGCAAAAAACACTCTTATCGCCCCCAGACGAAGGTCTCCGTCCTATTAAATAATCATGCCCGTCATCATAGACGGAGATTAATCAAAAGAGGAAACACGTTTCACCTCTGTTTTCTGGACTGGTTGTTAGTTGTTAGTGTGCCTTCTAAGTAAAGGGGGAAAAACTAAAACTAGAGATGGATGGCTCCGCACACACTGGCTCCCCGTTTCAGCCAGGACCGACTACAAGGTCCTGCTAACCGATCGATGTCGATCAATGTCGATCTATATCGATGTCGATCGATGTCGATCTATATCGATGTCGGTCGATGTCAATCTATATCGATGACGGTCAATGTCGATCTATATCGATGACGGTCAAAGTCGATGTTGGTCAATGTTGATGTCGGTCAATGTTGATGTTGATCGATGTTGATCGATGTCGATTGATGTCGGTCGATCAATGTCGATCGATGTCGACCGAATACTGATACTAGTGTATCTAGCTATATATCTCGTGTTGTGCACGTGTTTATAGCAGACTCCTCACTCAAATGTGCACTTGCAGTTTGGGCAACTCTAAAGCAAGCTCCACATTTTATTTACTTGCCATAGTGTCAACTCCTTAGCCCTGTGTCGTATCGGTGGTTAAAGCCCTAACAGCGGTTGGACGTGTAATCAGCCCTAACCCTAACATTGGCATTGGTCAAATTTCCATTGTCATTATTAAACCTTAGTTTGATGAACCCCTAATGCAGGCGCGTTGCATTTGTTTTGTAAACAGATCACTGTGTTCCACATCAGCTCAGAGGATCACCAGGACATTGATGTGGCCATTCTGAAGGCTCTACTCAAAGGTTGGTCTCCTCTCGCTCTCTGCCTACTGTGTGTGTGTCTCTCCTCCCTGTTTCTCTTATCTCTTGTTTCTTTGTTTGTCTCTCTTTGGCCTTCTCAGTTGCTCTCTTCTTTCAGTTGCTCTCTTTTATTGTGCTTCACATCTTTCTGTTTCCCATTTTCCCTTCTCTTTGTGTCCCTATTACTCCTGATGGACTTAAGCGGTAAAATTACATTTTACACAATTCAAGATTTTAAGCAGTAAAATTACATTTAACACAATTAATAACATTTGGTGAGAAGCATTAGAACTATACTACCGTAATTTCCGGACTATAAGCCGAGGCTTTTTACCCATGATTTGAACCCTGTGGCTTATACAACGGTGCTAATCTATGGATTTTTACAGCTAACGCAGAGCCATCTCAGGCTCTGAGCTAACGTAGCTGCGGCTTATAGTCCGGTGCGGTTTATAGTCCGGTGCGGCTTGTATATGGGATTTTCCCTAAATTTGGCTGGTGCGGCTTATATTCAGGTGCGGCTTATAGTCCGGAAATTACGGTATATAATAATACGATTTAAAAAATATATATTTTGTTTGATTAGATATATTTTGTATATTATATTTGTATTTTGCCACAAATGGCACAGAATCCTAGGAATTAAGTGCCTGTTGTGAACATAAGGAGTGGTAATGAGTATCATTTAGCCTCCTCTCCATCCTGGAGGGTCCCCTGGCAGCACATGCTGCTGTTCTTTATGGATTAACATCTTGACTTTGGCCTGACCTTGTCATGTTTTCATATTGATATAGATATGTTTTGAAAAACTGCACGCACGCACACACGCACTGTCTCTCTCTTTCACTCTCATTCCTTTCTGCTTGTGTGTGTGTGTGTGTGTGTGTGTGTGGAGATCGTGTTGCCAGCCAGCGTTCTTTCAACGGCGTCATTACATTACTTTGCTCTTCTCCCCTGCATGCCTCCGTGCTGTTGTCTCTTTCTCTGCAGTCTGTCTGACACAGGGAGACACCCTCCTGTGGGGAGAGCAGGGTTGCTAGGTATTCACTCAGTGGTTCCCAACCTTCTCTGGATCAGGGCCCACTTGGAAATCCCAAACGCGTTCATGGTCCACCCATCAGACCACTACGCTGCTGCCGTGTGGTCAAAGTGGTCAAATGGGTGGGCCTCGTTCATTTTCAGAGTTTTTTAATGATAAATCAATCGATTGTGTTCCAGCTTAGAACACCAATACAAGTTTTTAGTGTGTTGCTAATCACGTGGAGGCCCATTTACAATATCCTCACAGCCCAACAGTGGGCCCCTTCCCACAGGTTGGGAACCACTGTCCTACAGTTAGTCATCATTAGCCTGTTTCCATTGTGTCTGCCATGTTCCATATCTGTGCTGTTTTGTTTTTCTTTCTTTCATTTCCAACAAAGAAGGAAAATAGATGTGCTCTTTTACTCTGGTGGTGGTGTTATTATTATTTAGTTTGCACATCACCATGTTTTAATTGTTATAAGTTTGACCCTGAAGAGGGTGAGTTGCAATTTATAATTTAGGAATTTAGCAGATGCTCTTAGCCAGAGCGACTTTTAATATGCAAGGAACAGTAATCACATCGATATAATTCAGAGAGAAACTAGGATCCAGGTAAACCAAGGACCTAAATAACATTTGTTCCCATTACTCTTAATTGGAGACAAAGGGAAGGAATGTGTGTGCGTGTGTCACATATGGTGCCCTTTTCCGTCTGATTAGAGTTGTGGAGAAACGGGTTCTGATACTCAAACGAGAGGATTGTGACAGAACAAAACACCCTGAAGAAGGCCCGGCCCGCACAGGCAAATATTTGGCCGGCGGAGCCGCATTCTTCAGGGTGAAACAGTAACTCACCCGGTGGGAACCAAAGGCTACTGAACGCCCACTCATACATAATCAATGTATCACAGTTGGTTAAGGATGTAGTTGGATATAGTACGTTTAGTTGGTTATAGTTGGATGTAGCATGTTTTTTTTTGTTGGTTATAGTATGGTAGTTGTATTATGTAGTATATGTTTAGTTCGTTATAGTATGTTATAGTTGTATGTAGTTAATTTAGTTGGTTAAAGAAGTTGTTGTTGTGTAGTGTATGTTTAGTTGATTAAAAATGTGAAACTGTGTAAAACAAAGATTTTACTTTTAGATTTAACTTGGCTTTTCAGACTATGGATTTGAAGGAAAAGTCAATTCAGTGTACTTTTCTGTGATTGACATATTCATCTTACTCAAAAATAAAACTTTGTTTTAGAGGGAGATGGTTAGCATGTTCCTCTGCACACCTCTCGCGCTCTAGATAAAACTGAACTGAGAGGGTTAGCATGTTCGGCGAACAACACATAGGTGAACGCGGACATTGCTGTTCCTTGGAGTGGTTGCACCACTCAAAAAGGAAATACACAATGTATTAAGTGGCAATTACTGTCGCGCGTGTATGTCACAGTATGATTGGAAAACCAGTCGGACTGAAAAAGGTGCCCTCGTTTTCACTGACGGAGGCACGCTGTCTGAAGCCGACTTGAGCCACGAGCCACACCTTCGCTGTGCCGAGTGTTGCCAAGTCACCTTCAGACGACTCGGCAGCGTCCGAGTTACGTCCCCATAGGGACCGAATCGTAAACGATCACCTCCCCCCCCCACCCCACCTGTCTCGGCGAGACGAGATGTCAGCACACCCACACACATAATATAGCTCCCTTACGGAGCTATGTGTGTGTGTTGCTGGGTGGGTGGGTGCGTCTGAGCACGAAAACAGCATGGTTGTTTTTCACCACCTGTGCACAACTTAACACACACACAAACACACGCACATATTAACTGTATATATGGTGATTTCAGGTGTGCCAGTACAGTACAGTACAGTACAGTACAGTACAGTACAGTACAGTACAGTACAGTACAGTACAGTACAGTACAGTACAGTACAGTACAGTACAGTACAGTACAGTACAGTACAGTACAGGGACCACCACACGGTAACTATGTCATTTCTCAACCGTTTCGGACACGGGGCGGCTCGCCGGAATCGGCCCGGCACCCTGGGTGCTGGAACTCCCCACCTCTCTGCACCACCACTCACTTCAGACGGGTGTGATTCTTTTCAATCTGACTGGTTTTTCAATATCATCCTATTGTGGTGACCCACATCTAGAGACTATGAGAGACATTCACCCGAGGGGTATGGTGCCTTTAAGAGCACGGGGGAAAGATGGAGGACTCCGGTTCCGGGTTACGGTGTGTTGTTGTTATTCTCGCTACAGAGTGTCTGTATTATATTTATGTGGAAGCTACAGTAAACTTCTCTACGCAACTTGGGTTTCCTGTGTCGCTGTTTCCCTCTCCACACTATAACATATACTGCACATATGCGTGAGTGTACCTGGCTTGATTTGTGCACGTGTGTATGCATATTCATTCAATCCCCCCCCCCCCCCCCCCCTTCTTTCTTCAGGCACAAATGCGTCTGCCTTCGATCAGCTGGTGCTGACCTTGGCGTGGGACCGTGTCGACATCGCCAAGAACCATGTGTTTGTGTACGGCACGCAGCTCCTGGTACGTCCTCTATGTCAGGGCTTCTCAAAGTGGGGTCCGAGGACCCCCAGGGGTCTTAAAGGGGGTTCGAGTGGGCCGATCAAATCATTAGAAAGAAGAAAATAAAGGCAGGAGACAACACTATTTGTTTTGTTTTTCTTCTTATAAATTATTTGATCGACCCAGTGTTCATTGTCATGATTTGTCACGATCCGAGTTGGCTTTGTCCGCGGCGCAACCGTCTTTAAATAAATACTTTAAGAAAAGCCTATGGGCAAAATGCATTGGGATTCATTTCCTGGGCCACTCGTCGTTCTGAAAGGGGGAGGGACTGCGACGCTAGTCTATAGCGATGGGCTTGTAGATCCGCTATTTTTGGATCTTGGAATACTTTTGGGAAATTGCCAATAATTGAGGCATTTTGTAGCACAAGTTTTCTATTGTGGGTAAAAGTAGTCGTGCCATTTAACCCATTTAGCCATTGAGCTTTACAAGCTCTATGAGCTTGTAGATCTGCTATTTTTCAATAGCTAAATTATAACATAATGTTTAAAACACCAAAAGGGGTTCCCGCCCAAAATGGGATAATATTCTCAGATGGGCTCCACGTTATACATTTGGGATGAACATGGACATGTTGAGGACCACACTGTCTGAGTGGCCAGATGCTTCATAGTGATGTTTGTTTTGTTCTGACATTCACGCCAAACCTTTTCAAACGGTCCAGAAAGCCCCGTGCAGGACCGTCTGTACTCGGATGAGCCAGCCGGGGTTACCGAGGGACTCCGCTCTGGCAGGCTGCCATCCCCCTTAACATTTACGTAACATAAACCCCATTAGATTAATCTTTTTTATAAGAAGCTCCTGATGGCCTGTGCTGATGTAAAAGTTGGAAAATCCCTGAGGTTCGCATTGACGCAAAGAAAAATACTCGTGTTCTGTTATGGATGTGAAGACAAATACTCATGTTCTGTTATGGATGTGAAGAAAAATACTCATGTTCTGTTATTTTCCATATTATTTTCATGTACCCAATTGAGCCCTATTTAAAGACGCCACAACGTGTTTGGAGCTTGTAGATTGTCTATGATTTTTTTATATTTTTTAATTCCCACCTATATTGACATCCCCAATACTCTTGAGCTTGTAAACTGGATCAGTACAAGCTCACACGCAACTCCCCCCCCCCTCCCCCCCACCCGTAGCAGAAGTTAAGCTTTCCGCTGGGTATAATTACAAATGTAGTTCAGTTCAGGTCGACACAAAACTGTGGAGCGGCCATTTAAACTTATTTCCTTTAAAACTCCATTAAAGTGCATGCTTAAAATGGGAGAGACAGATGTTGTTGACAGCTGTGTGTGTGTGTGTGTGTGTGTGTGTGTGTGTGTGTGTGTGTGTGTGTGTGTGTGTGTGTGTGTGTGTGTGTGTGTGTGTGTGTGTGTGTGTGTGTGGATGTGGATGTGGATGTGTGTGTGTGTGTGTGTGTGTGTGTGTGTGTGTTCTCAGGTGGGCTCTCTGGAACAGGCCATGCTAGATGCTCTGGTGATGGACAGGGTGGATTTTGTCAAGCTGCTGATAGAGAACGGTGTGAGCATGCACCGCTTTCTGACCATCAATCGCCTGGAGGAGCTCTACAACACGGTAACACACACACACACACACACACACACACACACACACACACACCCTAACACATAGATGTACAACATCAGGGATGGACTGGCCACCGGGCATACCGGGCATTTTCCCGGTGGGCCGCGACTGTAGGGGCCCGCCATGATAAAAAAAAAGAAAAAACTTTTTGCCATTCTGCCAGTGCCATCATGATAATTTCACTGTACCTGTATCAGTGAGTGACAAATAAACCCTCTACAAAGGGTTGTGTAGTTGTCTGTTGGTTTGTATCATTTAGGCCTATGTTGTTCTGTAAAAGTGGTGGTATTAGGGTTTGTTTGTTTGTGTGTGCCGCAACGGAGCGGGCGGTAGAGTTTCTGCTATCGGCGCGCTGGTTGTGGTGGGCCGGTCTGGGCCAAATTCACGCGAAAATGCCCGGGCCGAATTTTTGTCCCAGTCCAGCCCTGTACAACATCCATTGATCCCAGTCGGAATTTATTTTCAAATCATTAAAGTTAACAGTTCAGAACACTAAAATCCATGAACAACATGGATACATGACGATCAGATTAAATCACAGCTCCTCCTGTCTGTTACAGAAACAAGCTCCCAACAATCCAACTCTACTTCATCTGGTCCGGGATGTCAAACAGGTAACCTATCGGCTCTTGACCCATTTAGATCTGAGGACAATTCTACAAAATGTCTTCTAAAATCCTGACAAAGTGACAATTTTCTGAAAAACCTATGTATCTATGTCAGTGGTTCTCAAACAATTTCATGTCAAGGACCCCAAAAATTATATGTAATTGGCTGCCAACCCCCATCTGAAAATATGTAGTTCCAGGGACCCCTCAGAAGCAAAGATTTGAGTTAAAAACATTCGCTCTGAAAGAATATATATATTCAAAGATATTCAAAAGATTCAAAGAACATTTTCATTAACCCATTCTGGGTGGGAATCCATCTTAGTGTTTTAAGCGTTATGCTTTAGCTATTGAAAAATGTATATTTTTAAGAAAGACAGATTTTAACGTAAATTTTGTTTTTTTACTAAAATCTATTTCAGTTCTAAACTAGTTTGAATTATTTAGTTTTAGTTCAGTGGTTCGCAAACTTTTCATGTCAATGACCCCCAAATTGACACTAATTAGCCCACGGACCCCCCATTTGAAATGGCTCTAGTAGTGATTCTCAACCCGTTTAATTTCAAGGACCCTCAGTGTGACATGCATTAGTCTAAGGACCCCCCATTTTAATGGCATTTCTATCTCTGGGACCCCCAATTTAGATTGTAAAATCAATGTTAATTTTACTCTGAGATTTGGTTCCATTTCTACACTCAAGTTACAGACCCATAAGGGTCCATTTGGTTCCAAACTATCATTTAACTGGTGACCCCCTGGAACTCCCTCAAGGACCCCTGGGGGTCCCCGGACCCCACTTTGGGAACCACTGGTTTAGTTGACTCATTCAGTGCAGCCTAAATGACATCCTTGGCAGGGAATGAGTTCCAGTACTGTAGCTACTGTATAATAACCCTGGTGTTAACCACAGTCATTGTTCTTTCATTGTTTTCCTGTAATGGTCTGTAGGGTAACCTTCCTCCAAACTACAAGATCACCTTGATTGACGTGGGCCTGGTCATCGAGTATCTGATGGGCGGGACATACAGGTGTAACTACACCAGGAAACGCTTCCGCATCATTTACAACAACCTCCATGGCAGCAACAGGGTGAGATAGTGTGAAAGGTGACCACACACACACACACACTAGCCTGGGGTCCACCTGGGCTTTCTATGGCATAGGCAGCTCCCGGCAGGATCCGCAGGGAGAATCTAGACGCAGCTGCGCGACATGAGACTAATTCATTTGAGCGACAAAGAGAGAGAGAGAGAGGAGTGTGTGTGTGTGTGCGTCAATTTAACAAAGTTGCAGACGATCAGAAATCAGCAGAGAGTGATGGACGTTTGCGCTCGGCCCCAGACTTTTTTTTTTTCTCCCTGGAAATAAAAATGTCTGGGTTTCCTGAGGTTACACACACACTGACTAGATGATAGACGTCTTGTCTTACTGCTGTCCCAGATGGAAGTAACACTGTGTCCATATTGTGCACCCTAAGCCCCTCCAGTAGCACACCTTGAAATTGTGTCCATATTGTGCACCCTAAGCCCCTCCAGCACCTTGGGTTTTCCTGCAGGGTCAGACGGTCCGATTTCGGGACTGTCCCACGAGATGCGGGACCGGTGGTCACCCTAGATACACACTGGGACTTGCCAGTCAACCCCAGCAGCAACTGATAGCCTACTAGTAGCACCTCACGTTACTGTCTGTGTAGGGAAGTCCTGTCCACACTGACCGTGTGTGTGTGTGTGTGTGTGTGTGTGTGTGTGTGTGTGTGTGTGTGTGTGTGTGTGTGTGTGTGTGTGTGTGTGATATACTGGAAAACTTGTACGGATAATTTCAGAATAGATATATTTAAAAAGAAAATATGCAGCTATTTTCCACAAATGGCTCAACTGTTGAATAAAGGAGAAGATGTACATGTCATACATTTTCTAAGGCTTAAAAGAATAACGTTGTTTTTTGTTAAATAAACATTTGACCATTTGAGTTAATTTATAGCATTTTGGAATCGAAATAGGCAACTGTTAGGAACCGGAATCGGGCTCATAAAAATCCTAACAATACCCATCTCTAAGTGTAACCAAATGGACCCTATTTAGGTGTAACTGTCACCCTAATTGAATTAATAATAATGAATTGCATTTTTATAGCGCTTTTCAATGGTTCATTCATTCATACATTGGGAGGTGAAGCGGCGAACAGTCGACGCCAGCGTCCTCACTTCCCACATTCACACACCAACGGTGGTGAGCTCACACCGACCAACTCATTGGAGGCAGTGTAGGATTCAGTGTGGACAGGAGGAGCTGGGATTCGAACCGCCGACCCAGGGATCATTGAACGACCTGCTCTACCTCCTGAGCCACAGCCGCCCTCACACTGTTGTTTGTGTCGTTTGTAGAGATCAGGTCGCCATACGAGTCCAGGCTCTCATCTGAGGAAGAGTCACGAGTCTTTCAGCATCCAGGCCGATAAGAAGGAGAAGACCAGACACAACCACTTCATCAAGACCGCACAGCCTTACAAACCCAAGGTAAGAAGGAGAAGACCAGACACAACCACTTCATCAAGACCGCACAGCCTTACAAACCCAAGGTAAGAAGGAGAAGACCAGACACAACCACTTCATCAAGACCGCACAGCCTTACAAACCCAAGGTAAGAAGGAGAAGACCAGACACAACCAATTCATCAAGACCGCACAGCCTTACAAACCCAAGGTAAGAAGGAGAAGACCAGACACAACCACTTCATCAAGACCGCACAGCCTTACAAACCCAAGGTAAGAAGGAGAAGACCAGACACAACCACTTCATCAAGACCGCACAGCCTTACAAACCCAAGGTAAGGCCAAGGTAAGGCCGGCCTGGAGTATGCTACGCTCTGAGCTCATGTTAGCTTACCGTTGACTTAGCTGTTAGCGCGGCAGAAAGAATGACTCGTCTCTCATAATCCAGGGCGCTTTCATACTCTCTACTAGCGCTTCATTTCTGCTCCTCATCCGTCTCTCCCGCAAAATATGGATCATATATCGTATAAATTAAAACGATAGCAATGTAAGCTAGCAATGTAAATGGTAAATGGTAAATGGTGCATTTATATAGCGCCTTTATCCAAGGCGCTTTACAGAGATTGTGCATTACATTCACCCATTCACACACACATTCATACACCGATGGCAGCAGAAACCATGCAAGGCACCAACTAGCACATCGGGAGCAATTACGGGTTCAGTGTCTTGCTCAAGGACACTTCGACAGTAACTCTGGGGGAGCCCGGGTTCGAACTGGCAACCTTGCGGTTACCATCCAGGCACTCTACCCCTGAGCCACCGCAAAGCAAACTTTTTGTAGCGGATTGTTTCCGAGTCGTGGGTTTCAGAGTAAAAGCGAAAACCATGTCTTTCCGGCACCCCAGAGCTCCTATTTTGATGGAATCCCGGCACCGATTGTGTTAAGAGGTTAAATGCTCATTCTACCCCCCCTCCCTGCCTCTCAGCTGGAGTCTCACGTGGAGCAGAACAAGAAGAGGAGCAAGGAGGAGATCGTGGACATCGACGACCCGGAGACGCGGCGCTTCCCCTACCCGTTCAACGAGCTGCTGGTGTGGGCCGTGCTGATGAAGAGGCAGAAGATGTCTCTGTTCTTCTGGCAGCACGGAGAGGAGAACATGGCCAAGGCCCTGGTGGCCTGCAAGCTGTGCCGCTCCATGTGCTACGAGGCCAAGAAGAGCGACGTCGTAGACGACACCTCGGAGGAGCTGAAGGAGTACTCAAAGTAAGGGCTCGGCTGTTTACACAAAATGTACTTAATCTTGCTTACAGCTTACTTGTAGGGTTAATCGAATAATCAATATATTTCTTGTATATGAACTAATTGTCCAGATTTGAACAGATTTCTTTCCCCGACTAAATCGATTTGTTTCAGGCTACGGGAACAAAGTATTGAATGAAATATGAAGCATGTACAAATGATTTTAGAGTATCACTGTAGCTTGGTAACCGGAGACAACTTCCTGTGGCGTCCAGGTCTTTCGCTCACCTTGAATGTCTTTGAATGTCTCTGTGAACACTGTGTGCTCTTAGACAACAAGCATTCTAGAGTCTCTGTGAACACTGTGTGCTCTTAGACAACAAGCATTCTAAAGTCTCTGTGGTGAAATTAATGGGTATTCAAGTTGTATACAGTTGCTGTCAGGCAGAAACCTTGCATCTCCATATCTCATAACTATTATGGTGGGGTCTCTTCTTCAGCGGCGCCACAAGTATAATATTGTCAAGAGAACAACATCTTTTTTGATGGGGGTCGGCGGCCAATTACATATACTTTTTGGGGTCCTTGACATGAAATAATGAGAACGGTATTTCAGAAAATAAAATACATTTTTTAAAGTTATTTTTTAAATTTTGACGTCAGGCCTAAATGGGTTAATTAATAACATAGCGCACCGGCGCTGTGCCACCTTGAAATGTGCTCTGAAGCTGAAAATGGCTGGAGGCATTGATTTAATGGTTCCAAATACCCCCGGGGATCAGAGTGTTAAGCCCATATATGGAGATCCCTGATGTCTTCAATATTGGCCAGCAACTCTGACCTCAAACCCTTAGATCTCCATATATGGATATATGTCAGAACCTGTTCTGACATTCCATATGTTGATCCTTCCCCATCCATCCTTCCTCTTTCGATGTCTCCCTTTTGACTGATACCTGTCCATTCAAATCTCAAACTCTAGACGGGCCTGTCCCAAAGTTATAGTGCAGCCGCGCCCGGCTGCACTATAACTTTTTTTTTTTGATTATTAGAATCTGATCTCAGGTCAAAATGGGTTAACCCCCTTGTGACAAAGCTAGTGACAACCCAGGGTACAGAAGGACACGACACAGGGCAGCTTCGTTGAATTGTAGCTTTATTGCTTCATGTGCAGGGAATTATATACAATAATATCACATTACACAGGAGAGGCGATCTCCCCACTGTCCGGACAGAGGCCATATCTTCTCAGTGTTTGTGGAGATGACTGATTTAACCTGTTTGCCTTGATCAAGTCCATGCACAACAGGTGCGCAGCCACACCCAGCTCTGAGTCCAGTTCTAGTTTGACTCAGGCCAGGTGTGACTGCTTAAATCAGTCATCCTCCATCTCACACCCCTCTTTCCTGACAAGTATCAGTTTTGGGTCATTGGTACTGTAAGGTCTGTTCTGTGTTCTGCAGTGAGTTTGGGACGCTGGCGGTGGACCTGCTGGAGCAGTCGTTCCGTCAGGACGAGACCATGGCCATGAAGCTGCTCACCTACGAGCTGAAGAACTGGAGCAACAGCACGTGTCTGAAACTGGCCGTGTCGTCTCACCTCCGGCCCTTCGTGGCTCACACCTGCACCCAGCTGCTGCTCTCCGACATGTGGATGGGACGCCTCAACATGCGCAAGAACTCCTGGTACAAGGTGCAGTCCGCGTGGCATACAACGTAAAGCTTTGTAGAGCACTGGTTCCCAAAGTGGGGTCCGGGGACCCCTAGGGGTACTTGAGGGAGTTCCAGGGGGTACCTAGCTCAATTAGACATAGATAGGAACCAAATGGACCCTCTGTAACTCTGAGAGTGTACAAATGGAACCAAATGGACCCATTTGGTTTCCATTTGTACACTAAAATGAACAGTGGTTTTACAATATAAATTGGGGTACCAGAGATAGAAATACCATTAAATGGGGGATCCGTAGACTAATGCGTGTGAAACTGGGGGTCCTAGAAATTAATTAATATGTTTCGGAATTACTGCTAGAGCCGTAAAAATCCTCTAGTTGACTAAATGTGTTTTGGCGGGCCTTGATGCCGTCGTAATGGCTGATTTTATACTTGCTGAAAATAGCCGATCTACAAGCTCACAACGTTGTGAGCTTGTAGATCGGCTATTTTCAGCATGCAACCAAGTGTAAATTGACTTATACTGGATCTCTTGTCCACTAGTCCCTTCCTAACATTTTACTCTTACTTTTTTTTATCTGTTGACGAAATTGTCAACATATTTAGTCTTAGTTTTAGTCATCGTAGCTTTGTTTTCATTTAGTTTCCATGTAGTTTTCGTCAGTGGAAAAAGGTAGTCGACGGACATTTTTCGTCTTGGTTTTAGTCGACGAAAACAACAATGGTGCATTTTCAGAGCATGTTTATTTGAATGATGGATTGTGTTCCGTCTTGGATCAATGGAACCAACGCAACTGTGGTGTTCCTATTTTATTAACCTTATGATTTTTTTTTTTTTTTTTCAACTTCAATTTTATTCATTTTTCATGAACAGAAATAGACAAGGACATACAGAAAGCAAAAAGACAAACAATTGAACATTACAGTATGTGTTGCCAACTCAGTAAATAAAAATAAAAACAGTAGATAAATGCTGTAATTGTAGGAGATCACACACAGACAGGATAATAATAAAATGCAAACAATATGTGAGCGTACACACACACACTCGTCAACGCACGCACACACACACACACACACACACACACACACACACACACACGCACACACTCACACTCACACGCATACGCCCCCACACACTATTATTATTTTAATGTTATATTATAATTGTGTGTGTGTGTGTGTGTGTGTGTGTGTGTGTGTGTGTGTGTGTGTGTGTGTGTGTGTGTGCGTGTGCGTGTGCGTGTGTGCAGGTGATCCTCAGCATCCTGGTGCCTCCTGCTATCCTCCTGCTGGAGTATAAGACCAAAGCAGAGATGGCGCACATCCCTCAGAATCAGGACGACCACCAGATGACCATGGAGGACAGTGAACACAACTTCCACAACGTACCGGATGACATACAAATGGTCTGGCTACGCTTTATATTCATTTTAGATTTTATTTTATTTTGGTGGCACTTTTTCAATGTAGTCGTTATTATGCCAATTCCGCGAATTCCCCACACAGAAAACAGAAGAAGACATGATTGTTATAACTAAAACTAGAATAAAAGAGAGGACTGAACTCCTAGTCTGCGGTGGGCTGCAGCAACCTACGCTTTTCATTTATCTTTTTTTGTATGTTCTTTTCATTTTCTTGTTCTCTCTTTTTCCTGTTCTTTCGCTCTCTTTGTGTCATTCACACAGACTTGCTTTGTCTCTCTCTCTCCCCTCCCATCTCTGTCCCTCTCTCAATTTCAATTTTTCATACAACATACAACAAAACAAATGTCAACATTGCGCACAGAGAGACAACAACACACATCCCAACAATATTGAACAACAAGCAATACAGTAACGATGAAAAGAAATGAACAAACGGAAACATAACAGCAACTTAAAGGGACCCCCCTTGCAAAAAACACATGCCAATGACATCCAGAAGATCCAGAACACTCTCCTGGGGGTCCCCGGGAGGTTCCAGATACCCTAGACCCCCAGCAGACCCTCTCTCTGTCTCTCTCTCTGTCAATCTCTCTTTTCTTGATCTATTGGCTGTTTTAGAGCATTCTGAGTTTTGAGAACTCAGGGATAGAACCACCTCCTGAGCAGGTTCTGATAACATGATGTGAAATGAAGCTGTATGAAGACATATGGAAACCAACCCTGAACCTGTGAAATGAAGCTGTATAAAGACATATGGAAACCATTAAACCAACCCTGAACCTGTGAAATGAAGCTGTATGAAGGTTATGGAAACCAACCCTGAACCTGTGAAATGAAGCTGTATGAAGGCATATGGAAACCAACCCTGAACCTGTGAAATGAAGCTGTATGAATGAAGGCATATGGAAACCAACCCTGAACCTGTTAAATGAAGCTGTATGAATGAAGGCATATGGAAACCAACCCTGAACCTGTGAAATGAAGCTGTATGAAGACATATGGAAACCAACCCTGAACCTGTGAAATGAACCTATATGAATGAAGGCATATGGAAACCAACCCTGAACCTGTGAAATGAAGCTATATGAATGAAGGCATATGGAAACGAAACGAACCCTGAACCTGTGAAATGAAGCTGTATGAAGGTTATGGAAACCAACCCTGAACTGAAATGAAGCTGTATGAAGACATATGGAAACCAACCCTGAACCTGTGAAATATGTTGGATGACACGGCACGCTTCACTCAGTCCTTGTAGTTGTAAAGTGACATTAGTTTCCCTCTGTATCTCTGTCTCTCCTCATGTTGTGTTTTTGCAGGATGTGTTTAAAGTGACATTAGTTTCCCTCTAGTCTGTATCTCTCTCTCTCCTCATGTTGTGTTGTTGCAGGATGTGTTTAAGGAGACCAGGGTGCTGTATCTCTCTCTCTCCTCATGTTGTGTTGTGTTGTTGCAGGATGTGTTTAAGGAGACCAGGGTGCACGAGCACGGTGAGCTCAAGAGTGAGACAGAAACCCAAGTTCGCTCCCGGAAGCTGCCGTTGACGCGCAAGATCTACGCCTTCTACCACGCCCCCATCGTCAAGTTCTGGTCCAACACGGTACGCAAATCGCTCCTCGTTCTCTGTCTGACTTTGGATTTTATATTGATATTGGTATTTTATATTGATATTGGTTCGCTACAGACATTGGATTTGATTGATATTGGTATTTTATATTGATATTGGTTCGCTACCGATATTGCATTTTTAAGAACTATATTGCAGATACTGATATGATGACTAATCAATCATCCATCCCTAGTATCTTCCTACATTAGATGACTAACATATACAGTACCTAATGCTTACGTACATATACAGTACCTCAGGGTTCCCCAATAGGCGGCCCGCGGGCCATTTGCGGCCCGTGGAGCGCCCCCTTGTGTCCCATGGAAGAATAAAATAAAATAAAATAAATGTTTTTTTTTTTTGTTTTTTTTGAAGGGTCCCGGATATAAATGGCATTAAATGGGGGTCAGTAGCCTATGCATGTCAAACTGGGCATCCTTTTCAAATGGGGTCTTGCCCTGAAAATTAATTTTCAGGGCAAGACCTCGACCTCGCCCGTGCAGACTCGGCCCCCACTTGGTACGCAAGTCAAAATATGGCCCTTGAGGAAAATTAATTGGGGAACCCTGCAGTACCTAATGCTTACTAACATATACAGTAACTAATGCTTACGTGAGAGGTGTCTATTGTTGGACTAGACGACACAGGATATTACGTACAGTATAATGTACAAGGCGGTGGATTGTATAGCAACGAGTCAGTCCTCCACATTTTCATGAGATGCTATATATATATATACGCGCGCACACACACACACAGTGTATATTATGCCAGTGGATTTATGACTCTCAGTGCAACCGGGATAGAGCCTTTAGTCAGAATCAATCAGAATCAGAATCAATCTTTATTGTCACATCACATTACAAGTAAGGTGGGTGAAAAACTTGGTTGTGCAGGCTCAAATTGCAGTTTAAAGGTAGAGAGAAAGAACATGCCTAACATAACAGAGTGAGTGCAAAAGAAATAGAGTTCATCATGGGTGCATCTATGTATACGACTAAGCAAAAAGTCTAAAACTTAGCTCTTGTTCAGCAATCTGATTGCTGACAAATAAAAGCTGTTCAAGAGCCTCGTAGTACTGCTCCCGATGCTCCTGAAACGCTTGCCTGGCCGTGGGTGCTGCAGCGGCTTGAACAGGCTGTGGCTGGGGTGGTAAATGTCCCTGATTATACTTTCCGCTTTAGCCACGCAGCGTCTTTCATGTATTTCCTGGAGGGGGGGAAGCTCCCCGCCCACGATGCGCTGCGCTGTTCGCACCACTCTCTGCAGTGATCTGCGTTCCGCAGCGGTGCAGTTTCCAAACCATGCAGTGCTGCCACTTGTCAGGACACTCTCTATGGTGCTGCTGTAGAACGCTCTGAGGATGCGTGGGCTCACTCGGAACTTCTTCAGGCGGCGGAGGCAATACAGTCTCTGTTGGGCTTTTTTCACCACTGTTTTGGTGTGTGTGGCCCACTTCAAGTCCTTGGAGATTTGGATCCCCAAGAATTTAAAGTCGCTGACTTGTTCCACTGCGACGCCGTCGATGAAGATGGGTGCGTGCTCTCTCTCCTGTCTCCTGAAATCCACGACCAGCTCTTTGGTCTTACTGACGTTGAGAGCGAGGTTGTTTTCCTGACACCACTGTGTCAGTGTGTCAACCTCAGCTCTGTAGGCCGTCTCGTCGTCACTTTCAATGAGGCCCATCACTGTAGTATCATCTGCGTACTTAATGATGACGTTGGAGCTGTGTGTGGCCTTGCAGTCATGTGTGTACAGGGAATAGAGGAGAGGGCTCAGCACACAGCCCTGGGGTGCTCCCGTGTTGAGGGTCAGGGGGTCCGATGTGATGTTTCCCATTCTCACCACCTGACGGCGATCTGATAAAAAGTTCAGTATCCAGCTGCACATGGCCGGGTGCAGTCCTAGATCCCTGAGCTTTGCGTCTAGTCTGGTGGGAACGATGGTGTTAAAAGCTGAGCTATAATCCACAAAGAGCATTCGGACACATCTGTTCTTGCCCCCCCTATCCAGGTGGGTGAGTGCAGAGTGTAGCGCCAGGGCAACTGCATCGTCGGTGGATCGGTTCTGACGATATCGGTTCTGACGATATGCAAATAGTCTCTCTCTTTCACACACCTGTATGCAGGCCCGAGGCCGGTTCCCAGGGAGTTTAGAAGTAACGGGCAGACACGGTTGTTTTTGCTGCTGTGGCTGTATCGATAACATCAGTGAAAAGCACTCATCCACATAATGAAGGCCCGCTCAGTGGCTTATCTACACACGCTATGCCTGCCTCAGCCCCGATCTCACCACTGATGAGCCGGTCCTCCACGCAGCTCTCGGTCAATGACTTACCACATATCCAGATAGCGTCCATGCCTCCCCTCTGTTTCTCCCAACATCTCAGCGCTCGCATGTCAAGCTTCGGCAGTTTTCCCTCATAGTTTGACCTCACGACGCCAAGAGACTGGACTTGTGAGTTTGTGTGCATGCACATAGAGAGAGGAAACAAAGATACATATGAGTGTATAGAACGAGTACAGAGACATATTGTCACTAGTAACATATAGTGTAAATATAATATAAAAGAAGTATAAATATGACTTGATATCCAACTGGATGGGCTGGTCAGTGCGGAGGGTAAGTGTGTGACGTCACTGCCGTGTGAGTGTAGTGTGTAAGATGGTGTTGCAGTAGTGACGTAGCTGTTGACTTTGGGTCTGGGTTGGGAACACTGGGTTGGGTAAAACTTTTGGGTACAACTTTTCAATTGTATATTAGATTAGATGGTGTTTAAAAAATCACACCCGTGTGATTTTTTTATCATCTTATCATCGTACACCATGTCGCAAAACATGTCTATTTGCTCGTCCACATATGACGTAAATTCTCCCTTATTATTATAATTTTTCTTTTCATTTTTATCCCACGATTTTGCAACGCATTGTCAATTATCTATTGTAATCCTGGGCACTACACTTCCTCTGCCAACCTGGGGAGGGCGGGGGGGGGGGGATTCAGTGGACTGACCATGCTTCCTTCTATGCATGAGGAGTCCAAGCTGCTTCTTTTCACCTGACAGGGGAGAGTTTCCCTGGCCGGACGTAGAGCGTGGAAGGTACATGTTATTCCGACCAGTTCCTTTCCCCTCAGGCTGGTCAGTGGGAGGTAGTTTAGAGTCCAGGATTACTGCATGTGTTTGTGAGGGTACCTACCCTAGGGAACACGGGGAGAACATGTGAGGGTACCTACCCTAGGGGCCACAGGGAGAACATGCAAACTCCACACAGAAAGGCCCTTTCGCCAACCCCGCCTCGGGTATGGGCACTGATGACGCAGAGGAGAGAACACGCCCACAGTGTCCCCAGCGGGAATCGTACCCAGCACCAGCTGTGAGGCGACAGCTCTACCGACTGTGCCACCGTGCCCCATTCATTGTCAATGTAGGACAAAAATAGCCAATTTGCAGCCTGGACCATTACCAGCGGTCCAGGCACCTTGGCTGGTAATCCAGTCTGGCAGTGTGCATCGGGATCGACTCCCAATCCCGACGGCCTTTACTGCATGTCTTCCCCCCATCTCTCTCCCCATTTCCTGTCAGCCTACTGTCTGTCCCTCCATAAAAATATAAAATAAAGGCGAAAGCCACAAAAAAACATTAAAAAATAAAGAAAATGGCCAATTTGCTCGTTCACATATGACATGAATTCTCCATTAATTGTAAATGGGAATTTAATGTTTGTGCAAGACAAAAATCTACACTAATAGCTGAATATTTTTGTACTAAAAAAAACAACAACAGAGGATTGTTGTTGACAAACGAAAGAAATGTGAATCTGGCCTGGAAGAAAAATGTCTCTCCCACACAGCTCTGTTCACTCAACTGCATCACACACACACACACACACACACACACACACACACACACACACACACACACACACACACACACATACACACATACACACATACACACATACACACATACACACACACACACACACACACACACACACACACACACACAGTCACAAACTCACAGAGGTCCAGCGGAACAGGCAGGCAATGTGGTCCTGGCCTCACGGTGCCTTGATGGGATTCCGTCCCTTTGGAGACCTCAACCCTGTTGACCTCTTCTATAAATATCTCAGAGAAGGAGGGAGGCCCCCACTCTGGGATTGCATCAAACTCAGTTTTGTTTTTATATCATCACAACAACAGTCTCTTTCCCTGGCCTGTTAAAGACTGGACCCACATTTCAGCAAGTGGATGGCCAAAAATAAAATAAAATGCTGAAACCAGATATAATCATTAACCCATTTTGGGGCGGGAACCCCATCTTGGTGTTTATAGCATTATATCATACTTTAGCAGATCTACAAACTTGTAGCAGATCTACAAACTTGTAGATCTGCTACAAGTTTCCTTGTGACCATCTGACTGATGTTCTGGTTGTGTGTTCCCTCTGAGCAGCTCTTCTGCCTGGGGTTCCTCTGAGCAGCTCTTCTACCTGGGGTTCCTCTGAGCAGCTCTTCTTCCTGGGGTTCCTGATGTTCTGGTTGTGTGTTTCCTCTGAGCAGCTCTTCTTCCAGGGGTTCCTCTGAGCAGCTCTTCTACCTGGGGTTCCTCTGAGCAGCTCTTCTACCTGGGGTTCCTGATGTTTTGGTTGTGTGTTTCCTCTGAGCAGCTCTTCTTCCAGGGGTTCCTCTGAGCAGCTCTTCTACCTGGGGTTCCTCTGAGCAGCTCTTTTACCTGGGGTTCCTGATGTTCTGGTTGTGTGTTTCCTCTGAGCAGCTCTTCTACCTGGGGTTCCTGATGTTCTGGTTGTGTGTTTCCTCTGAGCAGCTCTTCTACCTGGGGTTCCTGATGTTCTGGTTGTGTGTTTCCTCTGAGCAGCTCTTCTACCTGGGGTTCCTGATGTTCTGGTTGTGTGTTTCCTCTGAGCAGCTCTTCTACCTGGGGTTCCTGATGTTCTGGTTGTGTGTTTCCTCTGAGCAGCTCTTCTACCTGGGGTTCCTGATGTTCTACTCCTATGTGATCCTGGTGAAGATGCCCCCAGACTGGCCTTCTGCTCAGGAGTGGGTGGTTATCCTCTACATCTTTACCTCTGCCGTGGAGAAGATCAGAGAGGTGGGTTCAACCCAACATCTGAAAATTAAATAGTCCTCACACTGGATACTGATTTTCCCTTTTTTCCCCCCCTTTTGTTTCCAGATGTTCATGTCAGAAGCGGGAAAGATAAGTCAGAAGATCAAAGTGTGGTTCAGTGACTATTTCAACATTTCTGACTTCCTGGCCATTGTGTCGTTCTTCTTGGGCTTTGGCCTGAGGTTGGGTGGAGAGGACACTTTTGTCGGAGGGAGGACAGTTTATTGTCTTAACATCATCTTCTGGTATGTGCGTCTCCTCGATATCCTGGCCGTCAACCAGCAAGCAGGACCATACGTTATGATGATTGCCAAAATGGTGAGTTGGCCTTAACATCAGCCATGTACGATACATGTGTAGAATTGCCTTTCTTATATGACTTCAACCCAATATCACAATTATTTTCTACTGCATTGTAAGACAAAGGATAATACAAGCTTAAAGTGGTTGCTTGATTATGAAAGATCTATTCTTCGTTCTTCTTTTTAACCCATTAAAACTGGATAAGCATCTGTCATTTTAGACTTTAGCTGTACGTATATGCAGCAACATGAGTTTTTCAGAAAACTCTTAGGATTTAGAACCGTGATTCTCAATAATAGCAGATAAACAAGCACAGCGCCGCACTGTGAGCTTGCACATCTGTTATTATTGAACATTTTTTAAAGTGGTTTGAATTGAAACATTTTGAATAATTTTGAAAAACACAGTTTTCGATATATTTTTGGTTAATTGCCCAGCCCTACTTTCAGTGTAGTTCTTCAAAACGCTATTGAATGTTCTGAGCTTATATCTGACAAAATTACTTTTACTGTCGCTATGTTTGTGCGTTCACAAAATGGTTGATCACTCTTAATCTGCACGTTTGCACTCAGACAGCATTGTTCATCGTGCACATTCTGTGACCAGGTACTGTAAGAATTGTGTTTTCCTAACTCGTTAACAAGTAACAACTACCAGACTTAACCACCAGTCCAACCAACCACTATCGGTCACTGACCACTAATTCTCAGGTTTCTAATCCCCTTTGTACAGACAGTCATCATCATAAACTTTAGTTGCACCAAGACAGAATTCACACATCCATGTTCAGCGCCACCAGTTGAAATGTTGATGAACAGAACATTGACTTGTGGATTCTGTTTTAGGCTCCGTTTGTCATTTCCATTTGGTGAAGTTTCGTCCCATTACATTCTAACGATTAGAAGTCTAGGATCCAGGGTCATTACTGGCAATACAAAATAAAATAAAGCTCCTTTTAATATTGATAATAAGGTAACGGATCAAATTAAAAGAACAACAAAAAATACTAGCATCTAAGACAAAACAATAATTAAACAATATCTGGTTTTCCAAACATATCAGTCCTGATTATGGGTCCCTAGCTCAGCCATATTGGTGTTTACCAACAGTTGAAGTCCTAATATGAGGTATGTGAACTATATTGAAAACAAAATGTTCTTCTCAAGATAAAACGCTTTACACTAACACCTCATACACTTTTACACTAACACATTTCCATACAGTACTGGCAATAACATCTAACATGTGTTCCAGGTGGCCAACATGTTTTATATTGTAGTAATAATGGCCATAGTCCTGCTGAGCTACGGCGTGCCAAGGAAAGCCATTCTGTACCCAAACGAGGAGCCTAGCTGGACACTGGCCAAAGACGTGGTCTTCCAACCGTACTGGATGATGTACGGGGAAGTGTATGCCTATGAAATCGATGGTAAGGAGGATGAGGATGGTAGGGGAGATTACGATGGTAAGGACGCTTTTATTCAAAGCTTCTCACCACAGCATGGCAGCTGATTGACACTGAAACCCCCCCCACTATCAAATCAAACCCACGACGACCTAATCATCATCATCGCGCCCCCCCTCCACTTCGCGCACTCCTCCTTCTCTGTCTCTGTCTCACAAAACAAGGTTTGCACAGAGAGAGGGGCGGTCACCTCTGGTCTCTCTGTTTCACAGAACAAGGTTCACACAGAGAGAACCCATCTCTCTTTCTCTCAGAAGGTTCTACACGCGCACACACACACACACACACACACACACACACACTCACACTCACACTCACACACTCACACTCACACTCACACTCACACTCACACACACACACACACTCACACACTCACACCCACATACACACAGAGAGAGAACACGTCTCTTTGTACAGAGAAAAGAGAGAGACAACTGGTCTCTCTGGTATTGGGGAGGGGGGAGGGGGGACAGAGGGCTTGTTGCTTCACCACAGCGTTCAGCGGACTTGACTCAACTGTTGAGTGATCTGGATAAAGCGTTGCGATTAAGTGATCAACAGTTGAATCAGGAGCGTTTGAAGCTAAAGGCTAGAACAAAACACCTGGCGTTGCTCCATGAACCGAGTTGGCAACCTGAGGTTTTGCACACTCGCCACAGCACAGCACAGCACAGCGGGCATTATGAGCTTAGTTCAGAAAGGAGGAAGCAGCCGTTCGTCATGCTTTTATTAAGGGGAATGTAATACTTGGTTTGCGTGGCGGTATCACAATGTGCACAATGTGCACAATGTATCGCACTGTGACTTGCTGTGAGCTTGTAAATCTCCTATTTTCTGTACAAGACAAGGCAAGAAACCAAGTAACAATCTGTCAGTAGATGAATGGGGAAAATGAACCAAATGTTGTCATTAGTCATTAAATATTGACTAGATGGAAAGTCAAAAGAATTCTAGGGCTATTCAAATTATTATCACGAGTAGGCCTGCTGAGCAGTATATCGATAATAATAATAATTATTATTATCACTAATAGAGCGTCGCAGTCCCGCCCCCTTTCATGACAATGCCAGGCCCAGGAAATAATTCCCAATGCATTTTTCCCTCATAGACTCATAGATTTCAAAACGTATTTATTTAAAGACCTTTTAAGTGTCGTACGAAGCCAACTCTTGTCGTGACAAATCATCACAGTTTATGAACATGCCTGAGCCTGACTGTTAGCTGTTCTATTATATTTCCTCACCCACTTAGTTTTTATACAGGCATTTACTGATGATGTTTTTAATGTGTGAAAGTACCAATGATCATACCCACAATATCGCCACATTATCTACGTATGTCAAGGTATTCAGGTAAAGAAATAACAACATATTTGATTCATGTCCGTAACTCTGTATCACCCAGCCCTTATTCTCAAAACCAAATGGCAGGTTTTTTCAAGCCATGCGATTGTTTGCCTTTTGCACCGCTCCTGATGGAGCTTCTGTTTTGGAAATCAGTTGTGCTCACACCTCAAAGTGTATCTCTGGGAATGTATACATGATGTTCCCTCTCTCCACAGTGTGTGCCAATAACAGTGAGGCAGCGGTCAAGCCTCTGTGCACGGCCGGAGTGTGGCTGACTCCTCTGCTACAAGCAGTCTACCTCTTTGTACAATATATTCTAATGGTCAACCTGCTCATCGCCTTCTTCAAGTAAGACTCCTGGCGTGTGTGCAAAGATATCGCTAAGGCTTTTTGACAGATGGTGTTTCTCAAATGTGTTAAGTTTGGTATCCATTAGAGGCCATGGACCCCCATAACTCAAGGACCTAGGGACACTACTGTAATGGCTATTGACAAGGCCATCATCGGCATCATAATTGTGTCTTGTGCGTTCTGCCAGCAGGCCAAGAACCTCGATTCCTGCATAATTTTCATATCGGGACAGTCAACGATGACTGTCTTATTTGTGAATTAATAATTGCAGAGCATCACCCTACTGACTGACTTTTTGGTTTGTGTTGTGGTGTGTTGTGTTGCATTTTCTTTTACACCTATTTGTGATACTCTAGAGCTGTGTCCTATCGCATGATACTTACTGTATGTCAGCCATGTGTATTGACACTGTAGTATGCTTTACTTCTTCGCTATTGTGTTTTTATTGCTGTTTTTTTGCTTGCACTATAAATACAAATAAACTGAAACTGATGATGTTATCCTCTGTCTGTTGGTTCCAGTAATGTGTATCTGCAAGTGAAGTCCATCTCTAACCTGGTGTGGAAGTACCAGCGCTACCATTTCATCATGGCCTACCATGAGAAGCCTGTCCTCCCTCCCCCCTTCATCCTGCTATGCCATATCTACTCTCTCTTCTACTGCATGTGTCGAAAGAGGAAGAAGGAGAGGATCTACGGACCAAGTATGTACAGTGATTCATCAAACCTTTTGAGGGGCGCCGCTAGCCCCTCCAATGCATGGCTTTTGACATTATGTCATATGGCAGCCAATGTTTGTTTAGAGCACCACAATGATGGCTAGTAGCAGAAGCTACCACAATGACATGACACGTGTTTGTTCTCACACAAAGCCACAAGTAAAATAATAGTAGAAAACAATAATAATGTTAATGGTGTGTTCCGCTGTCCTACAGAGCTGTTTCTGACAGAGGAGGACCAGAAGAAGCTGCATGACTTTGAGGAGCAGTGTATGGAGACCTACTTCCATGAGAAAGACGATCAGTTTCACTCTGGGAGCGACGAGCGCATACGTCTCACTTCAGACAGGTGACACCTTTCTTAAAGTCTTACTGCCCTTTCCCAAGTTACAAGCAGTGCTTCTCAAACTGTTTAATGTCAAGGACTTCCAAAAATCTATATGTAATTGGCCACCTTCTGAGCCCCATCTGAAAATATTATGTATATATTGTATAAGGGACCCTTATACAAGATTTATTTCTTTCATGATGTTTTGAAAATAGCAGATCTACAACATGTTGTGAGCTTTATAGATCAGCATTTGCAATTAGTCGATGTATAGGTTTGAACTTTGATGCTATATTGACAAGTTGACATGTTGCTGGGGACCCCCTTAAGGACCCAGGGGTGTCCCCAGACCCCACTTTGAGAGAATCATTTGCATTATTTTAAACAAACAAGATCAAAGACTACGCCAAGATTACTTGTGAGCCTAGACTCTTCACTTCAGTCAGTCCATGAAATTGATGTCACATAAATACAACATGGGAATAACAAAACGTGAGATCTGCTAAACCGTTCAGGCATGACTTATTTCACATTTTTCTATTTAAAATGTGTTTTTCCTCTGTGTTCTTGTGGTGTGTAAATCTAATCCATGTCCTTTCTCTCTCTTCTCAGGGTTGAAACGATGTGCATCCAGCTGAAAGAGGTCGGAAACAGAGTCAACTTCATCAAACGCTCTTTGCAAACACTGGACTCTCAGATCGGACACCTCCAGGACCTGTCCGCTCTCACCGTGGACACCCTGAAGGCCCTCACGGCACAGAGAGCCTCCGAGGCCAGCCACGTCCACAACCAGATCACCAGGGAACTCAGCCTCTCCCAGAACGTGGTCCCCAGCCTGGGCCCCGGGGGCAGCTGCACAGACGCTGGGCCTCTCTCCAAGCCATCTCTGCTAGGGGGCAAACGCAGCGTAGGGGCCTACTTTGGCTCTTCCTTCGCCTCCTCCTTCCCGCAGGTCGGAGGCAGCATTGCAGAATCCCTGTTTGGGAGTGGGAACGCAGGGAGAGCGATGGTCGTGGGGAGCAGCAGCAGGAGAGCGGCGTGTCTGGGGCTGGACCCCACGCTTAGCCCAGAGAGGAGGGGGCTGCAGGCCGGGCAGGGGCCGGGGCACACCGCTGCAGAGGCTGGCTCCTCGGGCAGCGGCGGTGCCGGTGCCTTTACCCACCACAGTGCCACAGTGGCTGGTTTGACCCCTCCAGAGCTGCGTCTCAGAGGCCACTCCTTCACCCAGAAGCAGCTGACCCGTCCACAGGAGCCGGGCCTCTCCGACTCCCCCTCCAGCCTGCCCAACGTGCCCTCCTCCCCTGGGGCTCATTTTTATCTCAGCAGCACCCCATCCCAGCCCAGCGGCTCCAGCCACCCAGAACTGGCCCTCGCTGGGCTGCACCAGCATCACATCCAGCCAGACAGCAGCATGGTAGAATTCGGAGCTTTTGTGGGTAAGTATAAAAGTGAGGCTGAAGGTAGAGAGAAAGAGTGGTGGAAGGATGAATTGTGTGTGTGTGTGTGTGTGTGTGTGTGTGTGTGTGTGTGTGTGTGTGTGTGTGTGTGTGTGTGTGGGGGTGGGGGTGGGGGTGGGGGTGGGGGTGGGGGAAAAAAGGTTGGGAGCCAATGTTGTGCTGTGTTCATTGTGTCTGCTAGCACCTCTCTGCTTGCTTTCTGCACTGGCAACCCCGCTAGGACGGTTGTCATTGTGTCTGCTAGCCCTCTCTGCTTGCTTTCTGCACTGACAACCCTGCCTGGCAACCCTGCCAGGACAGACAGGGGAGTGAGGAGGGTTTCTGCAGACCCACAAAAAAGACTTGAAATTAATGCATGCAAAACAATAATGGGCCTTAAAAAGCCTTAAATAATATGTGCTTAAAATGCCACAGACAGGTAAAACAAGATTTAATATTTGTATTTTGTTATATTCGTTCAAAATGAATGACAGCGATGTTGATTTATTTATATTAGTTCAAAATGATTGACAGCTAATTTATCATTTCTACACTAAATCTCCTCTCTGAAAATAGATGATCAGATCTACAAGCTCAAGGCATGTTGTGTGCTTGTAGATCAAGTGCTTTAATTTAAGTCTTAAAAAGGTGTTAAATGTAACCTGCAGAAACCCTGGTGAGGAAGGGGAAGGGGGGAAGGGGGTTTGTAAACCAAGCGTTCTGTGACGACGAGGGCAGATCAGTTTCTGACGCCCCATTGGCCACCGAGGCTGACTGTCCCATGGCCCAGGGTGGCGCCCTGGCCCGTGTGGCGGTGCACAGGAGACCCCGCGGACGACGGGAGAACAAAGAGGGCAGTGCGTCGGAAGCCTCTGCCCCGCCAGCGGCCTCCCGACTGAGGCAGAGCTGGTCAGACGACCGGCTTACCAAGACGCCGATGGCCAGAGAGCCAAACGGGACCAGAGGTTTGAGACGATGAAGCGCTGCAGGGCTGCCTATGCTGGGTGCTGGGGGCTCCTCATGGGACCCCATGATCAATCGGGGTCCCAGGGGACCTTTTTTACGGGTTTCTTTTTCCAGGCTTCTGTCCTTGTCGTTGTCTGGGCTTTGTGTGTTCTGTTCTTCTGTTGGGTGATTCTGAAGGGCTGTGATGACCTGACTGGAGCATGAGTGATCTGATCGGTTGTTTGTACGTTTGTCTCCCTGTAAATACGATCGGTTGTGGATTTTTCATGTGAAGATGATTTCTTCATCGGTGTGTTTTTATCTACTTTGAGTACTGTACCACATGGGTGGCATTTTGACATATAGAAATCAAAGGGACATTTTGAAAGAAAAATCATGTAGTTGTATTTTATTTTTCTATGCAACGAAAACCACAAAGATGGTTTCTATTTTCATATATATATATTTGTTCAGATACCCTAAAGCATATAGCTGTTCAGATACCCTAAAACATATAAGTTATAACTGCGGTACTCAAAATAGACTAAAACAAACTAGTATTCTAGCTATAAGCATGGTGGCAAACATCAATCCACACATTTTCTGCCATTTAATTGAAAGCGAATGTTTAACCAGATGTTGCATAGTGGATACAGAGACTATATTATTAGAAATAGGCCTTTTTAATGTCAAATGGTCCAGCATGTTCAAATTGTGGATACTGTACTTTAATTGTGGTGTTTTCAGGACATAGAGACAGTATGGACCTCCTCTCAGTGTTTATATTTTCTTCAGGACATAGACAGTGTTTATATTTTCTTCAGGACATAGAGACAGTATGGAGCTCCAGCATTCATCTTCTAAAGACGTGTCCACCTCCAGCAGACAGCACAGCCCAGTCATACGCCCCAGACAACAGGTACTGTTTGTGTGTGCATGCCACGTGTGTGTAATGTGAATCTGTTCACCGCTAAACCCCTTACCCCTAAACTTCTTTGCCTTTTTTTTACTATTTTGAAAAACATTTTGAATAGTTCAACTAGCCAATTTACATTGACACGTTGTGAGCTTGTAGACTGGCCATTTTAACTATGCAAAATAGTAAAAAAAAAAAAAAAGGCAAAGAAGTTTAGGGATAAGGGGTTTAGCGGTGACGAAAATGGAGCCCTTAGTCCTCATAGCACTGTGTGCTCTGTCATCAAGGCCTTGTTCTTTTAGTCCTGTAGTTCTTTGCCATTTAACAGGACATCTTCAGGCCCTGGGTGAAAATATTGCAATTGTGAAATATCGCATTTAAGTCCTAAATACGTTTCCAGATGCACTTAAAAAAAGCTAAGTGAAATTTTAAAATCTTGGTGCACTGAATTTCAAGTGAGTAATCCGCACCGTCTTTTCTCTCATTTCACTTGTGAAATTGGTGTTTATATTTCATTAACATTATTTATAACTGCTACAAAAAGTATGTGTCGCCCACCGAAAATCAACAGTTGGGAGCACCTCCTTTCGCCTTAACGTGCATGTGTCTCTCTCAGGCTCATTCTGAAGGTCAGGGTCATATCAGGGTGGTCAACTCGTACGCTGGCTTCACAGAGTTTGACAGAAGTCCTGCCCTCCTCCACCCCGACTCTAGTAAGTGAACACTCAACAAGGGGCCTGTAACTTTAATTTACTACTGGTCAGTGACGTAGAGTCTTTGGGGGCCACGGGGCCACGGACCCCATGAAGACTCCCAGGGCCCCTTTAGGCCCCCGTGAAGATTTTCGTGGACATTTTACTTTTACATTACAGATTTTCTGGGAATGGGGTGTGTGCGGGGAGGCGGGGAGGCGGGGCTGAGGGGGGGGAACGGGCTGGCCCCCATGAGGATTATGAAAACAATTCGGCTCTGCTACTGGTGGTTCGAACCTGGGTCCCCCACTGTACACAACTGTTAACTTTTTAATTTCAAGCCCCTGAGTTTGGAAGCCATCTGTACTTTTGTCATAACTTTTGTCTGATGGCCTGCCGGTTCTTACGTTGGATTGGAAGATTCCAGACTATTTACATTATTATGATTATTCTTTTCTTTCCCTGTAGCTCTGAAAAAGAAAGAGAGGAGCCGAGTGTCGGCTGAAGACATCCTTGTTCATGAGGATCCCAGAGCTGCTGTCCTGGTCAGAATACCAATTGTGTGAATTATGAATTAACTTATTAATATGTTCATGAGATGATTACTTACTGGTGGCAAACTCCACAGAATGTCCGGTCAGACCCGGAACACAAAAGAATGTCTGTTAAGCTGAAGGATTTATTACAGTCTGCATACACACATCACAATTATGCATCAGCATTTGCCCCTCCAACGTCTAGCTTTCACTAGTGACGTCATGTGGCAGCCAAGTCTATGGACTTGTAATGTTTGCTTTAAGCAGGCCACCCCCGTTTTCACCATGCCCACCTGTTTCACCGTGCCCACCTGTTTCACCATGCCCACCTGTTTCACCATGCCCACCTGTTTCACCATGCCCACCTGTTTCACCATGCCCACCGCCACCTGTTTCACCATGCCCACCTGTTTCACCAAACCCACCTGTTTCACCATGCCCACCTGTTTCACCATGCCCACCTGTTTCACCAAACCCACCTGTTTCACCAAACCCACCTGTTTCACCAAACCCACCTGTTTCACCATGCCCACCTGTTTCACCATGCCCACCTGTTTCACCATGCCCACCTGTTTCACCATGCCCACCTGTTTCACCATACCCACCTGTTTCACCATGGTCCATGCCCACCTGTTTCACCATGCCCACCTGTGGCAGCCACAGTTTTGTTTTATTATTATTAATACAAAACCCCACTTCTAACTACTCAAAAATAGCTGATCTAAAAGCTCAACGCTTTGCATCGTGATCTAAAAGCTCAACGCTTTGCATCGTGACATGTTGAGAGATTTGACTTTTGGTCACATATTGATACATATTGATGCCAATTATACCACAGGTCGTTTCGAGGAAGCAATCTGATTGGTTGAAACAGCCTTCTAGCCGTGGTTCAAACGAGCACCACTCCACACCTAATCAAAACAAAGAATTCAGCTGCTCTGATTTCCCAGAGCGCTAGCAAACTCGGTGGCTAGGCTAGCTAGTTTCTTGGGACATTTGTGGTTGTAGTGACTACATCTGTCATTAAAAAAATATTTATTTTCAGCGATTTTCTTAGTTTTAAGGGTAACTGTTGTATAATTTCAATATTAAATGAGAGGGTGTGGTTTAACGTGATTATTACCACTTCAGTGATGCTTGCGGAACTCGACTACGTCTCGTTCCTGACCGTCGTGGCAATAATCACGTTAAACCACACCCTCTTGTGTAATATTGCTTAAGTATGTTGTGCTTTAGTGCTTTTATTCAAGTAACATTTTTAATTTCTACATTGTGGTATTGCTAATTTTACTTGAGTAACAAATCAGATAATTTCTTCCACTGTTTACACTGTTGAAAAGACTTGAGCCTTTCATTGACTGTACAGTACATGTGTATTTTCTTCTTGTACTGCAGGAAAGAGTTCAGGTGAAGTCGGCCCAAGCCAGCAGCCTGTGAGTGTTCTGCTTTTCACCATCACCACCTTCCATATGCACACGCCAACATAACATAACACAACATAACATGTTTCCCCTCACTGTATATGTTTCTTTTCCCTTTTTTACCTCCTTTATGATGAATTCCTGTTCTGTTCTTTTTTACTATATAGAAGTGTCTATTTGTACGTCTCTAAATGTTTTGATGATTTGAACAAGGTGGACCCTCTTGTAAACAAGTGTAATGCTTTATTGGGTCGTCCACTCACAGTTAACAGTCTTTCTATTGAGTTGTGCTTGAAATGTACTGTAATTCTGCAAACTGTTAATAAATATTTCAACCAATCAATCAAACACACACCTACTGTAACACACATAAACAAACCATACCCCACACATTAGGTTCTTTGCATAACTGTAGTCCCAGTTTTCTGTTCCTGTCCTAACCCTAACCCTAACCCATAGCTTCATTTGATTGGCTCAGCCAGTGGTAGGTTATTATTATTTATTTTTAGGTAGGTAGGGCCTTTGTCCTTCTCTTCTGACAGTGAGGTGTCCGGGGGGACGTAGGGCCTTTGTCCTACTCTTCTACTAACACGACAGCTGAATACTTACGCTTGCACGCACATACGCACTCACTCACGCACGCACGCACGCATGCACGCACACACACACACACACACACACACACACACACACACACACACACACACACACACACACACACACACACACACAATTAAAATATACAACTTTGTTCAGGCTCTAAAGAAGAACCATAAAATAGAGTGGTTTATTATGAATGCTGTGTGCAGAATGCTCTTTAAGTGTATGTTTATTTTGTTCTGTGTCTCAGAAGACCCCCGGGGGAAGATACCCTAAATGGTAAGAGAAACACTGTCACTGACGTAGTCTGCACGCACACACACACACACACATGCACACACACACACACACACACACACACACACACACACACACACACACACACACACACACACACTATACTTTTGAGGACATCAACCTTTTGGCAATTTTTACACATTTGATTTCCACAATTTGTATTTGAATAGCATTGTAACCACATTGCATTTCAAGGATTACACAACTGAGGTCCTCCTACAGTTAATGAGCTAAAAATACATTACACAGTACAAGTTTTCCATTATCTAACCTCAAGGCTTAAAGTTCTCAGTCCTGGGGACGGATTTCAGTCCAGAGGATTTCACAGAGGTCATTGGTTGATTTCACAGAGGTCATTGGTTGATTTCATAGAGGTCATTGGTTGATTTCATAGAGGTCATTGGTTGATTTCATAGAGGTCATTGGTTGATTTCATAGAGGTCATTGGTTGATTTCATAGAGGTCATTGGTTGATTTCATAGAGGTCATTGGTTGTCAGTTTGACACTGTGGGCTGTATTTTGTGTGTCTTAAAGGGACACTTCACCATTTTTGCTAAAGAATATATGTAAATGACGTGTAGAAGCTTTAGAACACTTTCCTGGGGGTCTTTATGTCTGTAATATGTGGTTTTAGATATTTTAGATTGTAGCAGTGAGCCCAGTGTCTCTGATGTCATGGACACTGGGCTCCTTCCTGGACTACATGTTGTCTCAGTAAGACAGCCCTCCCCCTATCCACAAGGAGGAGCAGTGCACCAAAGAATTATGGGAATTGTAGTCCAGGAAGGAAGTGAGACCAGTGTCCATGACATCAGAGACACTGAGCTCACTGCTACAATCTAAAATATCTAAAACCACATATTACACACATAAAGACCCCCAGGAAAGTGTTCTAAAGCTTCTAAACGTCATTAACATATATCTTTTTGCAAAAAGGGTGAAGTGTCCCTTTAAGTACCAGGTCTTATTACTTAACTTAAGACCTGGAGGCGAGGTCAATGCTCTTTGGCCACTCAGAATAGCCAAATGGCATTGATCACGCCTCCAGGTCTTAAGTTAAGTAATAAGACATGGTACTTAAGACACGCAAAATACAGCCCTGTGTGGCTCCTATGCTCCACGTTACTGTTAAAAGCAGGAGGGCTCACATGTGCTATACTGGCTCTAATGAAACGCTTGTGTACATTGTTTACCACGAGTGGAACTTGTCTTTTAAAAATACTTACCATGAAGCCGGAAATAGAGTGTGGGAAGATAATGTGTGTGTGTGTGCTTCCAGCTGCAGTGTCTCTCTACACTTCCCGACATGGCCACTTGGGATCCAGGAAGGACTGTGAGTGATCTTTAATTTACTAACCTCTTCTTGTTCAACTCTGGAGCCTGACATTGCATCTGTGTTCTATTGCATGATTGAAGGTCGGGGAGTCCTGATAAGCAAGTGTTTAGGGTGCATACCACATGGTGTCCTGATAGGCAAGTGTTTAGGGTGCATACCACATGGTGTCCTGATAGGCAAGTGTTTAGGGTGCATACCACATGGTGTCCTGATAGGCAAGTGTTTAGGGTGCATACCACATGGTGTCCTGATAGGCAAGTGTTTAGGGTGCATACCACATGGTGTCCTGATAGGCAAGTGTTTAGGGTGCATACCACATGGTGTCTTGATAGGCAAGTGTTTAGGGTGCATACCACATGGTGTCCTGATAGGCAAGTGTTTAGGGTGCATACCACATGGTGTCCTGATAGGCAAGTGTTTAGGGTGCATACCACATGGTGTCCTGATAGGCAAGTGTTTAGGGTGCATACCACATGGTGTCCTGATAGGCAAGTGTTTAGGGTGCATACCACATGGTGTCCTGATAGGCAAGTGTTTAGGGTGCATACTGCATACCACTACCACATGGGAACCAAGTTCCATTCCTAGCCAGACATGCTGAAGGTCATTCCCCTTTTCTCTCTCAGCTGTCAGTATGAAAAAATAAAAGCGCTCGCTAGGGCATTAAGCAACTAGTCGACTAGTTTACTAGTTTACTAGTCGACTAGTAAATCCACTAGTCGACCTTGTTGGTACTAGTTGATAAGAAAAAAGAAAAACAAAGTTTATTTTTTTATTTTAATTATTTTTCCCGATGTTGGCCTCAAGATCAGGTAGATTATAGTTATAGTCACCAATGTACACAGTTTTTAAATGTACAAATATGCATTTCCAAAATAAATAAATATATATATATATCTTTTTTACATAATAGGTAGTTAAACAACTACGGTAGTCGACTAGTAAAAATGACTAGAAGTAAATGCCCTAGCGCTCGCCAAAAACACCTTTCTACAAGCTCACAACGCCTCACACTTGTGAGCTTGTAGATCAGCGTTTGACACTGACGACGTTGGTTGACATGCTCATTCATTGCAAAGAATTGTGTGAAATGTAAAGCCAATTAAACTGGGTTGGTTGTCATTTTGAGGATGTGCATATGGGTAGAGAGAAAGAATCCCGCACACTGTCTTCACTTGAGTTTAGATTTTATTGAGCAACGTTTCGGTCGCCTGATGAAGGTCTGTCGACCGAAACGTTGCTCAATAAAATCTAAACTCAAGTGAAGACAGTGTGCGGGATTCTTTTTCTCTACTCATCAGCTCCAGTTATCCGACGCACCTGTCCATTGTAGGTGTGCAGAAGGACTTTTTCTCAGAGGATGTGCATATGGAAACAGTAGCTGAATTTTCTTATTGCAAATCAAATGTCTAAAGTATTGTCTAACCATTTTCATGTTACAAACACTGCTGGGATCCTTTGTTTTATTGCACTGCAATGGAGCCCATCCGTGTGCGAGTGATTTAAAATGTGTACTTTTTGTAAAATATTTGTCTTCGCCCAGCATCTGCCCAACTCTGGGGATTAGTTGTTTTAGAGAAGCAATAAGCCACATGATTCTGTGGTTTACCCAGGGGGGCAGTCAGCCAGATATTTCGTGAAGCCTCATTTGAAATCGGTAGTTCATATAATGGCCTGTTGTGGCGCTGGACTGGACCCAAAAAGCCCCATAGCTCCATAGAGGCCCATGTATTTTGGCCCAACTTCACCTAGACTGTATTACCTTAATAAACATGGTCATGAATACTTTCTTCTTCCAGTCACTAGTTTAAAGTCTCATTTCTAATGTCATAATATTCTTTTTGGAAAATTATGGTCCCATTAATTAAAAAAATGACCATAAAGAAAAAATAACATTGCGTATGTTCTGAGGGGCGTGGCTACCGTTACAGTCTATGATCGGGATTCCCCTCCCACTCGAGTCAAAATAAAAACCAACGGAGAAGAAGGGGGGAAGTCCCGCCTCGTTGTCTGGGCAGCCAATGGCCAGCTGGTCCAAAACGGAGCCAGCCAATGGCCAGCTGGTACCAAACGGATCTAGAAAGATGGCGACTTACATCAGGAATTACCATATTATTACAGGCTTCATTTTACGTTCATGTTAGACCCGGCGAACGCTTTGTCCATATTTTTTACAGTCTATGGGTTTACCTTGAGTTTAGAACAGCTATAGGTGGGTCGATGGCACTCTACCTCTTAGCTGTAGTAAAGCTCCATGGTTCACCAATAACCAATAACCATGTCTTATTGCTTTACATGTACTGTAATCTCTCCTTTCCACTGCAGCTATTGGCTCCCCCTTTAAGCCTATGGAGAGTTACCAGTACTCAGGTGGGTCACATATACCGTAATTGAAGTATGTAGGTTTTAAGCACTTAAAAAAGGATTTATACGTAAAAATGTAAAGTGTAAATTAAGGGTTGGAAATTACATTAACAAATGTTTGTGTGGGTCGTCTCCTGATGTGCGTGTCGTGTGTTTAATCCTCTAGCTGTGGAGCGGAATAACCTCATGAGGCTTTCTCAGAGTATCCCCTTTACTCCGGTGCCCCCTAGAGGTAAGATCCTGCCATATGTTACATTTGAGACTTTTGTAACAACGCAAACGGCTTGAAATTTGGTTGAGAATTTAGCGAGTTATTATGATGGTAATTGTGGCGAGACCTCCTGACAGTATAATGTTGCCCTGGCTTTGAAACATCTCCAGTCTGTATTCAATCCATCTACTGCTGTTTGATGCAAACAAAACCATTCCAGAACCTTCCCTAACTAAAAGAAGGTTCCAGCTGTTCTCCTTTCTAGGACTCCTATGACTATCAAGCGATGTGCATTGAAATTGTGGCTGTCTATGAGTATTTAGGTATCTGTCTATCAATCTATCTATCTATAAATGCACCAAATCTCTGTACGCACGTACGTCTGTAATCCACGTAACTCGAGAAACGTTCGCCCCACAGACTTCAAATTCGACACACACGTTCCACCCCCCCACAGGGAATGCAGTGCCCAGTGTCCGTCGGATAGCCGGTTGTCCAGAACCACAAAAGCCTCTGCCAGGGCTCTGGACCTGATCACCCCTAATATCTCCATATATGGAGCTGGCCTGTTCTGACATCATTCTGACGTCTGCATAGACTCCATATTTGGGCATGCCTGACACATTTTCAGGGCTCCCCAGGGCTGTGCGGTGCATTTCTGCTGCACGGCCAGAAGAAAATTACCATATTTTGTTTTAATTTCGCAGCCCACCCTAGCCCAATGGTAAATCCGCCTATGGTCACAATGCAATGTGTTGAGAGCTTTGCAGACAGGCAATTTTTTCATGAAAGCCCAGATTGCCAAAGACGTGTTTTACGTGTTATTAATTCAGAAATAATTAATCTAACTATCGGCGTTCAGCGTCTCCGTTGCTAGGAGATAAAGAATACTATCGGCGATCAGCGTCTCCGTTGCTAGGAGATAAACCAGAACTGGTTGGTCCGTCAATGAAAGTGTTCCCCCGACGTTGACTTCAATGTTAGCTGGATTTTTAAAACACTTTTTTTCTCAGATTCAGGCGTTTGATCAAAACCGGGATGTTAGCAACAAAAGGGTTGCTAGTTGGTTACGAAATTCATGCCTCGGGTGGTCTGAGGTGGTCTGAGAGCATTGCTTATCCATGAGCTAACTTCCGGTCAAGACCACGGTAATGTTATCCATGAGCTAACTTCCGGCAAGACCACGGTAATGTTTGCCCCTTGAATATGGCACCTCACTAAATGGACTATTGTGGCATTGACTGGACAGACTGGTATTAATCTTGGCAGTCCAAGAACGAAATAATAACTACATTGGATCCATTGGAAGACAGGTTATTTATTTCCTGAAAAGTAACAGTTTAGCAGTTTTTAACAGCGACGATATGTACAATTGTGAGCCCTGGACACAACCAACCCTGTGGGTCTTTGTGTCCCCCAAGGTGAGCCAGTGACCGTGTACCGCCTGGAGGAGAGCTCTCCCAACACCATCAACAACAGCATGTCCTCCTGGGCCCAGCGGGGCCTCTGTGCCAAGATAGAGTTCCTCAGCAAGGAGGAGATGGGCGGCGGGCTGCGGCGGGCCCTCAAGGTGCTCTGCACCTGGTCCGAGTATGACATCCTGAAGCCTGGAC
>NC_139699.1:13241597-13301597 GCF_964188405.1 Protomyctophum parallelum
AAAATAGCAGGCCTAGTGCCTGCGCTACGAGCTTGTAGATCTGCTATTTTTCTATAGCTAAAGCATAACATAATGCTACAGTAACAGTGTTCAGAACTCGGGATTTCAGAACTCGGGAAGAAAAATTCTTCTGGTTTTGGACTAAATGGACCGAATCAAACCCGTCCAATCAGACTTTTGCTGATTAAAAAAAACAACAAGTGAAAGTATTGTGTTGCTATCGCTCATTCTATGCTTCTCTCTATTTATTTATTTATTCTCCTTTCCTTTCTACTTTTATTTCTTGCTGAATGTTGACCCTGTATTTGTTTTCAAATAAGTGTGCTGTAAGTATGTGTCTCCTTCTGCCACTTCTCCTTAATTATTTTATTCCCACGTCCGTCCGTATATAATATATATATATATATATATACTATACGTACCTCGCCACTAGGGGTCGTTATTCCCCAGGTCTCTTGAAAATACGTGATTTACAAGCTCACAATGCGTCTGAGTACTTCTTCCGCCATTGGTTACAGTGTGCGTGTGTGTGTGTGTGTGTGTGTGTGTGATTTCATAGGTGTCGGGGAGATTCTGACTGATCCATCCGTCATTAAGAGTGGTGAGAAAGGGTAAGTTGTTGTCCAGCTCTAGGGTTGCAGACTTAACAACGGATGCCGACAGCATATTTCAAAATAATAGTAATAATAATAATAAATAATATATCAGATATGGCAGATTTTACTCTGAAAAGCCCTGCCTTCTGCCCCCCCCCCAAAAAAACCGGGAGGCATAATCTTCCATTCTTACCTTGCACTGGTCACGCGAAAGTCTCTCTAGAAGCGTTAATATTCCAAACGAGAGGCTTGTTGAAACCATGGAGTTTCCTAGATTAGGAGATACAAGCAATTATTTTGGTGCCGCAAACAAGGAAGTGAACAGCAGCGTGCATGCGCAAATCAACAAGGACCAAAAGACGCCTATACACGTCCTTAGCACCCCATGGTTTTGACATAAAAGACGTGATATAAAGGACGTGTATACACGTCCTTAGCAGAAATGGTGTTAACATCAATATTCAGGGTCAAATTCATAAGAAATGACACTGGTGTCATCATTGGATCGTATATCTCTGCCTGATCGGCTAACCCGACCCGTGGGCTTCAATGATTGGCTGAGCTTTGCGTCACATTTGTGACATTACTTTGCCAATTTGTGGAGGCTTGTGAGAAAATGTGAGATGGGTCTGTCAAGTGATATGTGGAGTATTGCACAGATGGGTGGTTATTTGTGCAGTAATCCTGACTTCTGTGGAGCCCAGTCCAAAACTAGACCGGTCTATTCGTCATATTAACTGTTGCACCCCCTACTCTCAGGGCTTCATATCCTCTCCATGGACTTGGTGGATCTCTACCTACTCTCGTGCCTCATCTTCAGCATCCCAGCTTGTTGAGGATGGCTCTGTGTCAGGCTCAAACAGCCGCACCTTTACCTCAACGGCCACCACTTTCTGAACCCTTGCACTGGTCAGCCTGTTGCATACCTTGGTGTGAGTGTTCCCAAACAGGGACCAGTTGCACTCGGAAGAGGCCGATGTTAGGGCCGATTCATACTCCTATTTTAGAGCCGAATAAAAGTCGGTTCGAAACAGCGGTAAAATAGGAGTATGAATCTGCCCTTAGTTTAGGGTGATCTTTTCAAAAACCCAAACTGGGACCCTACAATCCAATGAAATAAAATAAATGAAAGCCGATCTACACACTCACAATGTGTCACATTGTGATGTGGTTCACCTTGTGTATTCATCAGGATGGGGGACAATTATTTTAGCGCTTATTAAACCTAGTGATATAGGTCACTGCACGTTTCAGCAGATTGTGTGCAGCTTGGTCAGTTGCTAGCAGCAATCGAAAAATAAGTTGTCAAGAATGCATACAGGGTGCTAGGACATATATATATATATATATATAAAAGTAAGGACCCCTCACACATTAGAATGTCCATTTAATTTCATTTAATTTGAAGGTGAAATATCCTTTTAAATGGACATGTAGCTTATCCAGAGCAGCAACTTAAAGTGCAACAACCTTGTTTGGTTTTGGTGTGGGCGTGGCAGTGTGGGCGTGGCATGCTGTTTTAGGGGGCATGACATGCCTGGATTTTAACCTGCTTTTAACCAAAACATGCCATGAGACCTAGTATTGATGTCATAATGATATATTTGTTATTATTATTATTGTGCAAATATAATTTCCCAAACTTAACTTTTTACAGACCCTTTTCAACCCTTCTGCTTTTACCATTTTCACCTGCTTTTATTTAAATGTATTTAGGAATGATTGTTTTGCTACTATTAAAGTACTGGTGTGTTGATGGTACAGGTCATATGACATGATCTTTGGGCCTGCCAACCTCGGGGACGACGCCATCCGGAACTTCCGTGCAAAACACCACTGCAACTCCTGCTGTAGGAAACTCAAACTTCCTGGTGAGGGACACTCCAAATTGTATCATGTGTCATACGACGGAGTATAATGTCTCTTCACTCTTGTCGGGTGGACCCTCATATTGTATGTCCAAAACTGGTACTTTGCAGAGACAGTGGCGTGCAGACATTTTGAGGGGCAGACAGTGAGGGGCAGACACTGAGGGGCAGACAGTGAGGGGACAGTGAGGGGCAGACAGTGAGGGGGCAGTGAGGGGCAGACAGTGAGGGGACAGTGAGGGGCAGACAGTGAGGGGACAGTGAGGGGCAGACAGTGAGGGGACAGTGAGGGGACAGTGAGGGACAGACAGTGGCGTGCAGAGACGTTTTGAGGGGCAGACAGTGAGGGGACAGTGAGGGGCAGACAGTGGCGTGCAGAGACGTTTTGAGGGGCAGACGCTCAAGTGGAAAGAAAAGGGCATCTTGTGCGGCGCACGGAACCACTGGCTGCCGCCGCGCCATTGCCGTAGATCTAGGTCAATTGAAGCCTATTATTTAATACTACGCTTAATCAATGGCAATTGCGCTTTTATAGCGCTTTCGATCGATCAAGCCATAATGCTATGGTTCTTTTAATCCATTTCCTGAAAAGTGTCCACCCCGACAGCGACGGTTCTGGTTCTGGTTCAGCGACGGTTCTGACCTCTGACGTCTTCTCCTTTGGTGTTTTTAGATCTGAAGCGTAACGAATACACGCCAGACAAGGTGACCTTCCCCCAAGACGACCCACCCCATGACCCCGGGGGCGGGGTCAAGGAGTCCCGCCAGTCAATGAGACTCATGCTGTGATTGGTTCAGGTTTGAAACCGCCGAGTCGACAGCAAGCGGTTAATTATTCATGAACCGTTGTTTTTCTTTGGTCACAAAGCCCCCATTGGACGAGGTAGCTATAAGTGCGACATGCCACAGCCAATCAACTGGAAGAGCCACACACCCTGTGTTTCCATGGAAACTGATGATGCATGCCTATTGTTACTTTTGTTTTTACGTTTTTTTTCTCTCTTGGTCCCGTCAGATCTGTCAATCACACAAATCACAAACTACCCTCACCACTTTATATGTCATATTAGGAAGGAAAAACGTTTTAAAAGATATTTTTTACAAGTTTATATGTTATGAGTATATATTATACAAATATATATATATATATGAAATGTTTATAAACAGGTACAATATCACTGCGGAGGGGTCTAGTATTTATTCTTATTGATTTATGAAAAGTTGCCTTGTTAAAAAAATAAATACAATAATTAAATTAAATAAAAACTATATGTCACTGGTTTTCATACTTGGATCTGCGGACCAATAGGGGGTCCAAATGGAACCTTACAGGGTCTGTAACTCTGAGAATATACAAAAATGAATTTGTACACTCTCAGAGTGAACTACACACTGATCATTTGTATTGTGCAGATTGGGGTCCCAAAGATTTAAAATGATTTGTACACTGTTAGACCCCTAGTGGTTGAGAACCAGTGTTGTATGTCAACTCTGTTACAGCAGGTATTAAAAGGGAAAAGCCTGCTGACATTCACACACCATTTTTATAAATGTATAAAAAAAAAACATGTATCATTACCTTTTTTTTGTTGACACTTGATGAAAAGAAATACATGAATTTGAAAATCTTGTAAAATATGGGCAGATTGCAATGCAACTTTTACAGTACAATGTATAATTTTATTGTATTGAAGTCTTGAAATGTGTCCACCAAAAAATTGCTGATAAGTTTTTAATGTTACAAAGGTACTATTGCCATATCTTTGTCATCAACTATTGTGTATGAGGAAATTACAATCTAATGTATCTTATAGATACTAATATGTGGCACGAGCGGAACAGATTGAAATATTTTATGCAGGGGAACTGAGAAACGTAAGGGTATTGGTGTATACATTTTGTACTATATATCATTTTAAACTAATAAAATGCTTTCAAAATGAAAAGATCTGTTTGTGGTGCCTTTTCTCAAGGCCTTTCCAAGTGTAAAGCTATTTTTTATTTATTTATTTTTATTCCACGATTTTTTAACCCCTTTTTCACCCTGTGTCAATTATCTAATGTGATCCTGGGCTCTACACACCCTCCGCCAACCTAGTCCCCATATATGGGAGACATGGGGAGAGCAACGGACTTGAACTCATGCTTCCTTCATGCCTGAGTGTCCAAGTTGCTCCTTTACACCTGACAGGGGGGAGTTTCCCTGGTTGGACGTAGCGTGTGGAAGGAACACGTTATTCCAACCAGTTCCTTTCCCCTCCATCAGGCGCCCCGGCTGGCCAGGGGGAGGAAGTTTAGAGACCAGGATTACTGCATGTTTTTGTGAGGGTACCTACCCTAGGGGACACGCAGCGAACATGCAAACTCCACACAGAAAGGCCCCTTCGCCAACCCAAAGTGTAAAGCTATTTCTGTTCTTGTATTGTAAGCTCGACCCGCTGTGGCGGATCTTGCGTCTTAACGCCACAAATGTGTGTCACAGTGCGATCCGATCCGAGTGAGAGAGAGACACACCTTATACTGTAGGTGCTGCCAGACTTACTAAAGAGCCGCGCACGTTCTCGGCTGCGCGCAGCTTCTTTTTCCGGGTTTTTAGACAGCTGGTGGATGAAAAAGAAGCTCCACTTCCGCGGACGACTTGCGCGACGGCCAGATTCCCGGAAACGCTCTCCTCCGCGTCAGTCGTCCGCGGAGGTGGAGCTTAATTTCCAAACACCAGCTGTCTAAAAACCCGGAAAAATAAGCTGTGCGCAGCTTCTTCTGTCCGCGGCTGTCGGCCGTTTTGTGCTTAGGTGTAGAAACAGTGTATCTGTGCCCACTGACCCTGTGTTTTCCGTGCTGGGCTGGTTGTGTTGTTTTTGTTCCGAGTTGTTGTCTGGAGCTTTGTTCTCTGTTTGGAAGTATAAAATGACCAAAGGAAATATGCATAGTGAGTATGCATGCGTGTGGTTCTTCTCAACAACACCCCCTATCACTGAACATAGATATTCCGTGCATAGATGTGCCACGCAATGGTAGGCCTGAGGCCTGGTATGTAAGGCCTGAGGCCTATATTGGTAGGCCTAGGAGCTATTCTGAGGACTACCCCCCTTGAACCAACCCTCAGACTTACCCCTCGCCTGGCGCTGTCCGGAGTAATGGTAGGAGTCGGACCCCGGACCCTTGTGTGCTGACACGTAGGTGTCGACGAGTGTTGCAGCCTCTTCTTAGGGTCCCGTTCCTTGACCCAGATCTTCACGTCTGTGTGGAGGACCCTGAGGTACTGTTCGAGGACCACCATCTCTCTGATGTCATCGTTGGAGGCAGACGAGTAGTTCATCCACTTGCTGAATAGGTCTTTGAGGCGTGTATATAGCTCGTGAGGTGACTCGCCTGGCGGCACATCAAGGCTACGGAAGCGATGGCGGTAAGAGTCTCTGTTCACCTCGTACTTCTTCAACACTGCCTCTTTCAGTCGGTCGTAGTCTTGCGTGTAGGCCGGATCCATCGCTATAAACGCACTTCTTGCTTTCCCGGTCAGCAAGGGGATGAGCCGGATGGCCCACTGCTGTCGTGGCCATTGGTAAACCACTGCTAGCCTCTCAAATGTCGTCAGAAAATGTTCAATATCATCGGAGTCTTCCAACCTCACCAGCCTCGGATCTCCCATTGGTATTGGCGCCTGTGGTGGTTGTGCTGGTGCAGATGCCACCGATGGCCCCGCCACGCCCGATGCCGTCCCTGGTCCTGTAGGTGGCGCTCACGTCGCTGGTTGCTCCCTCGGATGTGCCCTGGCTGCCTCCATGTCCGATTGGAGTTGGGTTATCTGATGAGTGAGTACGTCGAGCTTCCGCTCCTGTCGCTCCTTCTCCTTGTCTTGACTCTTCTCTTTCTCCATCTGAGACTGCATGTAGGTCTTAAACATCCTGGCCAGATTTGAGAAAGTTTCCTCTTGGGACGAGGTAGTGCTCACCCTGGTGTGGATCTCTCCTCCTGTGGCACCCTCTTCTTCCTCCTCAAATGATACTTGCCGTTGCTGGTTCCGCAGATGTGGTTTTGGAGGCATCCTGAACTGTTGTTACTTTCCGCTGCCACCACATGTAAAGTTGCCCGAGGGCCAAGGCTCCAAAAACAGTCAGCGATGCTTTTTGATGGTTTTTATTGCTCCAAGCTCCAGCTCCAGTGCAGATATTCTCAACAGAAAAATCAAACGACAAAAATAATACTGGCCAAAATACAAAACAACAAACTCAAAAATGCTTAACGCTCAACAAAGGAAAAATAACAAAATGCACTATAGGCTACGCCCAGGACATGGGCCCTAGCAGCTCTCTCACGGGGGTGTCAGCATGATGCCTGCCCGAGCCTAACTGACTAGCTCAAAATAGCAAACAAAATAGCTCCATCTGGGATGCGATCTTTCTGAGGTCTATATTTTGGTAGACTTTTAGTATGTTATTTAGCATGCCCAATATAGAATCCATTGAAAAACCTTTTGTATAATGTTTTGTGGGGTTAAACCATTATATTGACTGCAAAGGCCCTTAATCACAGTCAATCAGAATGGAAGATCCAATTCGGTCCTGACTTGTGTCGAGTGAAGCCCAGCCCTCGCTGCGGTTACAGCCAATAGTCATTTCTGGTTGCTTTTCGGAACCAGAAGTTCCAAGTTGGTGCATTTGAATTCACCATAAAGTGGAAACCAATGCGTCATAATCATATGACAGGTCCCTTCATCCATGTTTTACAGTCTATGGTTTGATACAGATTGATACAGAGCACAAATCAATCACAAGCAGTAAACAGGTCACTGTTTCTCAATGTCAGATCCGACATTAACCTTGTCTGTAACTCTGTGTGTACAAAGCACCGCAATGTGAGATATTTTCCCTTCTTTGAAATACTAGAGCGGTGCCCTTTGGGCAACTTGTCTACGATGCAAGTTGGAAATGCATGCATTATTATGTCTATGTCCCTTTTATTCCCATATATGGAGTTCTTTGTCAGGCATGCCCAAATATGGATTCTATAGATGTCAGTCAGAACAGGCCAGCTCCATAATATGGAGATATAGGGGTGATCAGGTCCAGAGCCCGGCCCGGGCAGAGACTTTTGTGCTGGTTCTGGATAACCAGCTATCCGATGGAGTCTACACCGGGCACTGCGTTCCCTGTGGGGGTGTGGAACGTGTGTGTCGAATTTGAAGTCGGTGGGGCGAACGTTTCTCGAGTTACGTGGATTACAGACGTACGTACGTACTGTAACGTACAGACAGACTTGGTGCATCTATAGATGGCTCAAGTTGTTAATTCATACATTCTGTACATTTGGGTCCCAGGGAGTAAAGTACAGATAAAGAAATTGATAAAGAAAATTAGTTTCAAGTACAGTACTCAAGTAAATATAGGCCTACTTTACTGTCCACCACTGCTAGTGGTGAACTGAGCGTATATTCCCCAGTGATCACTAGTGTAACGACCACAGTCCAGCTTCTCTAGGCCAATCAACGCCATGCTGAACGGGGCCAGGTGCGGGACCACATCCCCCCTGGTAGCCGGTCTCAGGTATACGCGGTCAAAGCGGCAGCGACAGCTGTACGGTGCGGCCAGATTGCTGTTGGCCTGGGTGTCCCAGGTGTAACGGCAGTGCTCCTGCCTGCCTAACCGCTCCCATATGTCACACAGGCCGTGTGGCAGGCCCACCTTAGCCACCTCTGCGTCTCTGAGGTTGGTGTCCCCTCCGAACAGCACTGTGATGTTATCGGGCACCTCGGCCATCTCCTGCAGAACCAGCCGCAGTTGTTTCGTCCTCTCCTCAGCGTGGGCCTTGCAGCTCTCAAAGTGGGATGTCATCAGACACAAGTCCAACCCTCTGAATGTCACCCGAGCTACCAGCAGGTTCCTCGTCATCTGGGTGGTCGGGTACGGTACGATGGTGTTCTGCAGCAGTTTGACTCGGGATTTCCTTAGCATCATCCCAGTGAAGTAGCCCTCCTCACCGCTTTCCACGAGCAGGTAGCTGACGGCTCGTTTCTTCAGGTACTGGACGTATGGTGGAACGAGCTCTTGCAAAAACACCACGTCGGGAGTGTACAAAGATAAATATGAACACAAGCCTCTGGCGCGGTCTTGTAGGTCTGTGTCAAGTCCGTCCACATTCCAGGAGATTAGCGAGAGTTTGTCATCTTTCTCTGGGGACTGCTGGTTAACTTCTGTTTTCCTGGAGCAAGCTGGTTCCTCCGTTGGATCAGTGCAGTTTGTAGCATTGGTGTCAGTTCTCCTCCTTTTGTTTTGGTGGCTAGGCTCTCTTCTCTCTGGGGACTCTTCTATGGCGAATACTGTCTCCAGGTCAGCCTCATAGAATGCGTTCAATGCTCTCTCCATCTCCCATTCATTTTCAGCCAGATAGCATTGAGCAACAGCGCTGTCAGAACCTGTTACAGAAACAAACTCCTCACATAGTTGAGTCCTGGTTTGTTCCATATCAGAAGATGCTTGTTTATAAGTTTCAGGCAGGCTGCTCATTGTAGTTTTCACCAAGTTCTTAATGATGCACGTTTTTCCACACTTGCATTTCTATATTTGTAGACAATGACAATGCCTCTCAGCCAATCCAAAGTCAAGGTCTGAACTGTGAAATCACTGCGATGCCGACATCACTAAGCTCTCATATAAAAACATTGAGTGTTTAAGCATTTAGCATTCGTGTGCAACGGCAGATTATCAGCAGTAACAACGTCGACTAAAACAATGTACAGCAGCAGCCAAGAAGTCAAGTTCAAGCTTGTGTTGGTGGGAGATGGTGGTACAGGAAAGACCACTTTTGTCAAGAGGCACTTGACCGGAGAGTTTGAGAAGAAATATGTGGCCACGCTCGGAGTGGAGGTGCATCCATTGAAATTCCACACCAACAGAGGAGCCATAACTTTCGACGTGTGGGACACGGCTGGTCAGGAGAAGTTTGGAGGCCTCAGGGATGGCTACTACATTCAAGCCAACTGTGCCGTTATCATGTTCGACGTCACATCTCGAGTCACCTACAAGAATGTTCCCAACTGGCACCGCGATCTGGTGCGCGTTTGTGAGAACATTCCCATCGTCCTCTGCGGCAACAAAGTGGACATCAAAGACAGAAAGGTCAAAGCTAAAAGCATCACCTTCCACCGCAAGAAGAACCTGCAGTACTACGACATCTCGGCCAAGAGCAACTACAACTTCGAGAAGCCGTTCCTGTGGCTGGCAAAGAAGTTGGCGGGTGACCCTAACCTGGAGTTTGCGGAGATGCCTGCCCTGGCCCCCCCAGAGGTCACCATGGACCCCGAAGACACGGCACGTTACGAGCAGGAACTCAAACTTGCATCAGAAACAGCGCTCCCAGACGAAGAAGATGACCTCTAAGCAGTGTACCCTCTATTCCTCCCCATCATTGACACAAAGATGTTTTTCCCTTTTCCTCCTATCTTTTAAAATTGGCCATGCCATATATGGAGATTTCCAGGCTGCAAAGGAGCCCAACAATATTGAAATTGCCTTGTGGGTGGATGGTGGATGGTGGGAGGGTGCCCAATATGGCTATCTTGATGGGGTACAAACGTAACATGCCCATGGAGACCATTTTAAACTAGATCTTCATAAAGTTGTGTTATGTTTTGTAAGAATCAACACAAAAAATGGAAAGGAAAATAAGTGCTCAATCTCAATCATTATGCAACCCTCCACTGCACTTGACCAGGTTTGCTGTAAGATCCTGACAAACGGTTCGGTTGTAGCCGTGGGCACCAAAAAGTCTTAATATATGGCCCTGAAGTCTTGGCTGCACCATGTCAAGGTTAATGATCATCTTGGACACTGGTTCTCAAACTGGGATTTCAGTGTAGATTTTGGTCCCTGAAAGGGAAAAAGGTCAAGAATCATATATTGACTGTTCTCCAATTCAGGACAGTCCCAAATGACGAGCATGCAGTTGTCGTCCTGAATCTCAAATCCACTCCACAGTTTTTTTTCCCCACACTTTCTTTCCCCCCCCCAAGGATAATAAACACCATATGCTATTGGCATGTTGTGGGTTGGTGCGTGCGGTGCAGGTTAATAATAATTTAAACACCTGCGGGCAATGTGTCATTATACACGCATTGAAATGTTTACATGTGTTTATGGTTTTGGGTTAGGTCCCTGGCATAAATAGGGGTCCGTGGGGCTAATTAGTGTCTGGGGGTCCATGACATGAAAAGGTTTGGGAACCAGACAATTTCACCCTCCACTATCTACACTAACGTCTTCACCCTACACTATCTACACTGTAAAGTCTTCAGAAGTTGAAATGGAACTAAATATTTTGGCATCAAACCACAAACCATAATCTACACAGTACAGTTAATTAAACTATAAGTGTACGTTTATGAGTCCGTTTTATGGGTCCATTTAACGGCTCAAGCCAAGGATCCCTGGGTATCCTGGACCTGGACTCCACAGCTTTGTTGCTTATTGTTGCTGCTGCCACCAGGCAATTCCTTTATGTTTGTCTTATTCTTTTTGCTACATGTCTAAAGCCCTAACCACACCAGAGGGTCGCCATGCTCCTTGCAACCATTATTCCCAATGGTATGTTGCAAGGAGTTGCATTGGTGTGGTTTGTTTTGTTGCAAGGAGTTGCATTGGTGTGGTTTGTTTTGTTGCAAGGAGTTGCATTGGTGTGGTTTGTTTTGTTGCAAGGAGTTGCAGCTGGTGTCGTTTGGGCCTAAGATTCAGATTTTGGGACTCAAGTTTAAATAATGCACATGAATGAATTGAAAACAATCAATAAAAACAGCTAACCAACTGGTTTTGAACTAAGGGGTACACATTGCATATGGTAGCTGTTATCCTCAGTAGTAGAAGCTCATGATAACTAACAGGGCTCGGTAAAACAGCAGTGCGGTTGGATATCAGTGGATATCATTTATTGTCTTACCCCTAATAGGGGCAGGCATTAGTCCAACAGTGGTCCAACCGTGGCTTAGGTTAGGATGTGGGACCAAAGTAGTGTTGGACTGTTAGTACATCGGACCAATATATGCACCCTCTGCTACTAATTCTTTGCCGTCTTTTTAAATCTTCTATGATAGATAGGTGAGGGCCCGGCAGACTCCTACACCTGCGGACAGGATGCCGCCAGCCATTAAGACAAGTCATCAGAGACAGAACAGAGCATCTTCTGTACCGCTGTTGTATGGGTGACGGCACTAGAGTCTGAAGATATTTAAAAAATCACACTTGTGTCCTCAGGCCAGACTGTTGCCTCCCAAAATCTTTAGTCGTGCAAATGTATCCCGTTATATATGCTGTATATGAATCCAAATATACATTGCTGCTTAGCAGAAATGGAAATGTAAAAATATCAAGATGTAGTGTGAACTACCGAACTCTCTTCAAAGTTATTTACAACTTTCAATCGCTGTACGTGTTCGCTCTTGGTCTTCAAAGGACTTCAGGATAGGGTATATGTTCTCAAACGCCTGGTTGATCTCTTCTCTGGTCTTGGCACCCGTCAACACAACCTTTCCAGACACGAATATGAGGAGCTTAATTCTGGGCTCTATCATTTCATAGATCAGGCCCGGAAAGCTCTCGGGTTCATATTGGCTGAACTGCCTGTGCTTGAAGAACAGTGTCTCCAGCCTCACATGGAACCTCACGTCGCAGCTGCCGACCATGTTCTGGACCTTAAAGTCCAGGAACTTAGCGGGGAACCCCAGCTTCTGCACAGCGCGGGCAAACTTCCTCGCCGCCAGCCTGGACAGCTCCACGCTCGTGGCTCCGGTGCACACCATCTTACCGGAGTTGAAGATCAGCGCAGTGGTCCTGGGCTCTCGTATTCTCATGATGACGGCGCCAAATCGCTTGGGGTTGTACTCTGTGTTCCTCGCTTTCTGGACGATGAGCTTCAGGTCCAGCTTGCAGCCCAGGTTCACTGTAGCTACGATGTTCTGTAATGTTGGTTGGATTCCAGATCCAGAAGTTGTTGTGGCGGGTGTAATGGGGGTCATGGTGGGGGTTGTGTAGCTCATACTCCTATGGGTGTTGTTCCCTGACAATGCGGTAGTAGTGGTGGAGGTATGAGTGTTCCCTGGCAGAGCGGTAGGGATGGAGCCCCCTACTCTGTGGGGGTGAAATAGCTGCTGAGGAGTGGTCCTATCATTCTTCTGGTGCTGGGTCATGTTGATATTATCCTCTGTCCCAGCTGCGGAGTCACCTACTGCCTGGGGCTGCAATAGCATAGAGGCCCTTACTGGCTGGGGTGTAAATTGCTCAGAGGAGGGCCCTGCTGCCTGGGAGTCAAACAACTGAGGGTGAGGCAGACTGTTGTTCCACTGCTGCTGGGTGATGTGAGCGTAGTCATGTGACCCAACTGGTCGGCGGTCGTAATCCTTCTTCGAATTGAAGGTATCAAAAGGAGGTAAGGGCTTCTGCATGGCGAACGCACAAAAAGACTCTCTGATTGCCTAGTATCTGTTCTCATCTGGAAGCTTATATACCGAGCTTATAACATCGTTCATGTCATGATGACATCACCAGCCATGCCCATATATGCACGTCTGTCATCTATATGTAGGCAATACATTTCCTAGGCGATCCATGATTAGACCAATGCCATGCCCAAATATGGAGTTCCATGTCAGCCTTGCCCAAGTATGGAGATGCCCAAATATGGAGATCCCTGGTAACGTCATCATTGTACCATGAAGGTGGCTGGCATCTTTCTCAATGTCATCACTGATCTGAGCCAGAAGGCAAAGCTCTCTGTCTACCGAGCAATCTTCGTTCCTACTCTCACCTACAGTATGGTCATGAAGTGTGGGTCATCATGACCGAAGGTGGCTGGCATCTTTCTCAGAGATAGGGTGAGTAGTTCAGTCATGCGAGAGAGACTCGGAGTAGAGTCGCTGCTTCTTCGCCTGGAAAGGAGCCAGCTTAGGTGGTTCGGGAATCTGGTTTCCTAGGATGCCTCTCGAGCATCTGTTTCCCTAGGGAGGTCCTCTAGGCATGTCCCACTGGGAGGAGACCCCCGGGCAGACCAAGGATGACATGGAGGGATTATATCGACTCACTGGCCTTGGAACGCCCTGGGATCCCACAGGAGGAAGTTACTAATGTTGCTCTAGAGAGGGAAATCTGGAGCTCTTTGGTGGAGCTGTTGCCCCCGTGACCCAACTATGGATAAGCGGTTGACGGTTGAAGATGGATGGATGGATGGACCATCCGGGTGGAGCCATCAGCACCAGGTATTCTGTAACTGGAATAAATAAATGGCTACATCTAAAGTATAATGAGTGTTCCTTTATACCTCTCCAACTTGTCCATATCTGTTCCAGCTGCACTGGGCACGCTAAACAAATGTAGTTTTATTTCAGGTTACAAACTTAACCTTGGCAAAAGTGAACTTTTCCCTCTGGGTACAACAGCCCGAAGCTATCCCTTACATAATTTCCCATTTAAAATATCTGCTTATAGCTTCACATATTTAGGAATTCAAGTTACGAGTGACTTCAACAATCTGTTCAAGGCCAATTTTGAGCCATGCCTACTTCGTATACGACTTGAATTGGAGCGATGGTCATTGCTTCCACTAAACTTGGCCGCAAGGATTAACTCTGTCAAAATGAACACTCTACCTAAGTTCTCCTATTTATTTCAGTGCATACCAATTTTTCTCCCACAGACGTTCTTTAAAAAATGTATAGCTTAATATTGGACTTTATTTGGAATAAGAAAAAACCAAGACTCCGTAAGGATTTTCTACAAAAATCAAAACCATTGGGAGGAATGGCCTTGCCAAATTTTTGATTATACTATTGGGCTGCTAATCTCAGTATGCTACAACTCTGGCTATATCCAGGAGCACTTGGCCCTCCACCAGAGTGTTAGATGGAGACATTTTCCTCAAGGCCTGTATCTCTGGCTGCTCTGGTACACTGCCCTCCCAATTGCAACTCCTCCTTGTACACAAATAATATAATTGTTAAAACTTCTTTACAAATTTGGAATCAGTTTAAACGACACTTTGACCTACAGTCCTTCTCCACCCTGGCCCCACTAATAGATAAGCATGTCTTTCCTCCTTCCATATCAGACGGGGCATTTGCCGAATGGGCCAATCTGGGAATCAAACGATTCAAATATTTATACATTAATAATGTTTTTGGCTCGTTCGAAGAGCTTTCAAATTTGTTCGATCTCCCCCGACAAGAAGAGGTTTGTGCGTAACAGGTCCCCAATTCCCTGACAAACCCGAAAAAAGCCCCATAGATAACTTTCTAGTCCAGGTACCGGTGAGAAAACGTATAATTTCATATTTTTATAACCTAATGCAGTCCCTATCCTCTGTATCTACGAATAGTGTGAAGGAGCGCTGGGTGGAGGATTTGGAGATGGAAATCTCAGACAATCTTTGGCAGGATATCCTCAGTCGTGTTCACACTTCATCAGCTTGTGCCAGACATGGCCTACTCCAGTGTAAAGTCGTTCATCGAACCCACTGGACGAAAGCTAAGCTGTTAAAAATATACGATAACATTGATCCTAACTGTGAAAAATGCCATCAGACACTGGTAACACGCGCACACATGTTTTGGACATGTTCGTCTCTGAGCACATTTTGGACTGAAATCTTTGAGACGCTTACAGTATTAACTGGGACACTTATAGTGCCTAACGCCATTACAGCGCTGTTTGGCATTTCTCAACTCCCACTGTCTAGAGCCCATGCAGACCTTATAGCCTTTGTAACACTACTGGCAAGACGCCTAATTCTTATGAGATGGAAATCACCCACCCCGCCCTCCCATACACAATGGCTGAGAGATATTTTTCATAATCTGCAGCTAGAAAGAATTGGATACATAATGAGGGGCTCTGTCGCAAAATTCCACACAGTATGGGACCCTTTCCTTGCCTTTGCAGAGGGAATCACTTTCCCGGTCATCCCTGAATGACTCCCCCTCCTACCGGCTGGTGCGTTGGGCCCAAGTGCTTAAAATATAAACTACATTATTTGGACGTCAAGTGGTGAGGTTACGGTGTGACTAAAATGGCTGTGTGTGTGTGTGTGTGTGTGTGTGTGTGTGTGTGTGTGTGTGTGTGTGTGTGTGTGTGTGTGTGTGTGTGTGTGTGTGTCGGTCGCCCGATGTTTCCTCCTTTTCCCCGCTCCCACCGTGATGTCATGTTATGTTATGTTGAAGAAAAAACCCTATAAATATTAATAATAATGAGTGTTCCTGAATAGATTGCATTTCAGATTGTTCAAGAAGTCCTGGTGCGGAGAAATACAGACATTAACAGGGCTGGACTGGGACAAAAATTCGGCCAGGTCATTTTCACGTGAATTTGGCCCAGACCGGCCCACCACAACCAGCGCGCAGATAGCAGAAACTCTACCGCCCGCTCCGTCAAGGCACACATAAACAAACAAGCCCTAATACCACCACTTTTACAGAACAACATCAATTATACAAACCAACTGACAACTCACAACCCTCTACAAAGGGTTGCATTGGCCATAATTCCATAGCATTGGCCTTAAATTCCATTGGAATGGAATGCTATGGAATGTAAGGTCAATGCTATGGAATTTAAGGCCAATGCTATGGAATTAGGGCCAATGCTATGGAATTTAAAGTAATGTAAGTGGGGTAACTGGGGTATCAACACTGCACAGTAAAACCCAAGTATTGACAGTGGGGTAACTGGGGTATCAACACTGCACAGTAAAACCCAAGTATTGACAGTGGGGTAACTGGGGTATCAACACTGCACAGTAAAACCCAAGTATTGACAGTGGGGTAACTGGGGTATCAACACTGCACAGTAAAACCCAAGTAATTACAGTGGGGTAACTGGGGTATCAACACTGCTCAGTAAAACCCAAGTAATGACAGTGGGGTAACTGGGGTATCAACACTGCACAGTAAAACCCAAGTAATGACAGTGGGGTAACTGGGGTATCAACACTGCACAGTAAAACCCAAGTAATGACAGTGGGGTAACTGGGGTATCAACACTGCTCAGTAAAACCCAAGTAATGACAGTGGGGTAACTGGGGTATCAACACTGCACAGTAAAACCCAAGTAATGACAGTGGGGTAACTGGGGTATCAACACTGCACAGTAAAACCCAAATAATAGTGATACAGTATAGTACAGTATAGCCTGCAACTTTGTAGCTTGGAACCAGTTCTGCTCTCATAACCTTTACAGATGGATTTTGCTACGTACTGTAATGTATATTAGAAACCTAATGTTCCATGTCCGTCTACTCTACAGGTTAACTGAATTCAAATAATGAAAAACATTGCCAGTGCCGAGCCAATAAGTATAAATGACTGATAATTGACGTTGAATAGAGGAAAGAAGCGCTGCCGTGGTCCTTTGTAGTTGTGAACTGAAGACGGGTGCTTGTTGGCGAGGGTAAAAAAGGAGTCCAAGGCATTCACTTCCAGTCAAGTGAAAAAAAGCCTTTATTTGTATGGCATGGCAAAGATCATTAAAATTGGACCAACACGTTTCGGCTACAAGCCTTTGTCAGGGCCCCACGTTCATATTATATTATTTGGATGAAAACAGCAGTGGATATTTTTCAAATGCGGGTTTAGTTGTTGTAGATGTAGATGGCAACATTATTAGACAAAGGCATGGTTAATTGTGGTGGGTTTAATCAAAAACAAAAAAACTTCTATTAGGAATAATGTTAGCTGATGTTCACTGTTAAACATTGTCGCTGTAGGACAGAAACTTTGTATGTTCTTTTTTGTTACCATTTAAAAAATAAAATTGTGAAAATAGCCCATCTCCAAGCTTGGCTTGTAGATCTGCTATTGTCACTACAACACTGTATGAAGTAGCCCATTCATTTAAAAAAAGTTGAAATATGGAGATACAAGGTTTCTGTCCGACAGCAACTCCATGTTTTCATTGTGTTGCCAGATATTGTATTTCCTGTTATCACTAACCAATGTTTACTGTATGCTAAAGATAAAGATACTATTGTTTATATAGCTACTATATGCAGTGTTCTGTAGACCGGTTTGCATGCAATGCATCAGATTATATTATTACAACTGTAAGACTTGACTTAGACACTATAGCTAAAGACATGACTACTAAGTACTTACTATAGGCTTACTATCATACATCTATTACTATCATACATCTATTTTACTCAAGGCTTCATGAATGCATATTAATTGTCCAGAAGAAGTGGTGGTATTAATTTACAACATTTAGAACCTGTTCTTAGTAAAAAATGGAATGTGCCCCCAGGATAGGGATGCAGGGGTTCGAGTGGTTAAATCCTGGTGTATTTGTGAGGCCTTGATGGGACAGAGTATACGGTTGTGGTGGGCCAGTCCAGTCCAGTCCAAAAAATACATGGCCAGATTTTGTTCCCAGCTCGTCCCTGGGACCCTCATGACCGAACTGTTCAAAGGTCTTGAGCTTAGGTCACTAGTTCTCAAAGTGCAGTCTTTGGCAGGTGGTCCCCCAGGAGGTCCCCATTTAGCCATGGTCCCCTATGGCTAAATGCCTGATAGTAACTCTGATTGTAACTCTTGTGAGTGCACAAATGTTTTGTACACTCGCTGAGTTAAATTAACACTGGGGATTTTACAGTACGGTAGATTGTAGAATTGGGTCCCAGAGATCAAAAATAGTTTCAAATGGGAGCCCATGGCCTACAGTAGCCTATATGGATATCAAACGGGGGGTCCTTTAATTTAAAAAGGTTGATAATCACTGGCCGCCTGCCTCTTTCTACTGTAAGTGATAAGGTGGGAAGTGACCTAGTCGCGCTCCTCTTAGCTGGTTATTAGGCATATAGTAACTAGAACTAACACTAAAAGGGGAAAACATTATTTTGTTAAGGGGAATTAAAATAAAATCTAGTTTAAAAAAAACTAAACAAAAACTAAGATGGTCTGTGAGGCCTGCATATCAAACGGAGGGTTAACTACACTGATTGGGGTTCGAATGGAATCAAATTGAACATTTTAATTAATTGATAAACAGTTACAGACCGGTAAGGGTACATTTAGACCGCAGTTTCTTCCCCAAGCTCAGTCCCCTCTCTTCCTACACCTTATTATCTAACTCCCATGCGTCCTAGTCTGAGCTGTTCTCAGTAATAACATTGTCTTCCTCTGGACTCATCAGCACCAAATATCTTGTGCCAAGCTGCCAGTAAGGCAAGGAAGTAGATAAATGTTGTCGTTAATTTTATATATGGAACTGAAAGGCAGTTTAATCGGGTTGAAATCCGATATATCATGTCGCATAAAATATAAATCACTGGTTCTCAATGGAAACCACCAGGGGTACATTTCTGTAACAATGCAGATCTTACAGTGTTAATTGGTTTTACAGACCTGTAAGGGTCCAATTCGGACTGCTGTTGGTCCCCAGACTTGACGTTGAGGACCAGTGTTAGAAATGACTGCCGTCTTGGCCAAAGATTATTAGACCCTTGTTTCTCTATTTCCTATTTGTGGGAATACCTCTTTTTTTTTTTACATAGCACCGCCACCGATCTTTCCATGAACACGGAAGTGGTATAAACAAGTATACTCTGTGTGACCCCAGCTGCTGAGGATATGCAACTTCACAAATGGATACACCAAATTACTCGGATTGTGGAGCTTAAACGTCTGCGTTGATGCTCCATCCTGATTATAAAGAAACTTCCCGAGCAGTACCGCCAATTCTTCCCTGACTTCCATCATCCCGTAAACCTCAAAGTCCTTGGGTGCCGAGTGACAGTTGAAACGACTGAGAGTGACGTGTGTGATTCTGACCGGGTGATAGAGGTGATAGACCAGGGTCTTGAGCTGGCTTTGGAACATGCTGGGGTCTGGATGGGTGGCTGGAGGCGGAGCCCACGTCCACATGTCCGACAGCTCCCGGGACAGTTTCAGGTTCTCCATCTCCAAGGCTTCCGTCACTATACGTGACACCAACACAGCCGCGTCCTCCGGCAGGAGACCCTGCATCCTCTTCTGCACAGCAGCCGATACCACTCGTGGATCCACTCTAGGTATTTGAGGCCTAGTGTTGGAACCAATTAAAGAGACCTGTGTTTGTTTGCTGTGGGTGAGAGAGAAGAGGATGAAAATACATAGAACTGCGACAACGAACAGGAGACAGGAAAGAGGAAGTAACTTTGCTCTTGTCTGCACTGCAGCCTTTACTGAGATGGAGCTTGTTGCCTGACGGGGGGATCCAGTCCGGTGAGGAGATACAGTACGGCTGTGTCCAGGGCTTCTGGTACCATAGCTACTAGTGGGGGTGTGATACTGGTAGTGGCTGTCCGAACGATTACAGCCTAGACAGTTCAAGGGATTCCCTGAACTGTCTAGGCTGGTATGGCTCATCATCTCTTGCGTTAGCGGTCTGTCGAGGCCTGCGGCACCGGCGTTGAACGACGCTATAGCTAAATCCAAAAGTAACTTTACCCTTCGTAACACAGAGAAAATCCATATTTTTAGTGAAGAAAAGACTGAGCCTGTCTGACTGACGTGTCCACTGCTGCTATCGATGCCATCACCTTCGCTAAACCGCCTTTGGAAGTATCCCTCAGAGGAGGAATATAGTCTGCTTGGATCCGTCTCCTGCTTCAGTGGACCATTGGCAGCCTTGAATGATGAAATAGCTAAATCTAAAAGATAAGAAATAAAGGAAATAAATATCACAACTCGTGTCCGTACGGCAGCAACCAGAACGGAGGTACGCCCCACGTGGCTGGGTCCACTGTCACTGCAGCTGCCATAGCTGTGGCCAGTGTCAAAGTTACCATAGCTGAATCCAGGGTCACTAGTGCCATAGCCGTGTCCAGGGTCACTAGTGCCATAGCCGTGTCCAGGGTCACTAGTGCCATAGCCGTGTCCACGGTCACTAGTGCCATAGCTGAGGCCAGTGTCATAGGTGCCATAGCTGTATCCATGCTCACTGGTATCCTCGCTGCTCTTAGCCACGGGGGAATTCCGGTAGTGATCCTCAACGGAGGTACGCCCTGAATCATATATGCTGTTCTCGTTCATCTCCATCTTTACCGGTTGCCTGCTGCTGCCCATATACAGACCTGCAGAGATACCGTCCTTTAGTATGTCCTTTAGGTCAGTGCACTGGGAATTTAGGTCGCTTGCTCTATCTAGCATGCCCCGTATAATCCTGCTATGGTGTTGCTCTGCCGGGGCCGGCGCCTCATAGCTGCTGGCTGAACTAGCGCTGCTGTTGGTTACACTGGAGGTAGGGGCCTTTTTGGGTCTTCCCCTTTTCAGGGGAGAACTTCCCCTTTTCACGGGAGAAGCGGTCTCTCTGTAGTTGGTCACATCGCTGGCCTTGGGGTCGTCGTAGTGTTCTTGCAGACGAGCACTCCTACGAGACATAATCCTGGTGTCAAGAGAGACTCTTCTCGTTTTCACTAGCACTTTCTTCGTGTCACACCTTCTGTTATTTTAATTCCAAGATTACTCATCGGGGAACAATTATATGCAGATATTTTGTCATGTTCTCTGACGTCACCAGTCGTCATGTGTTTCCCCATTCAGGACGGGAACCTCTGGGTTCTTGTTGCTATGTACAGTATATAGCAAGTATGTAGTATATAGCATGTATATGTACAGTATATAGCATATATGGGCCTCAGTCCTAAATGGGTTAAGGCGAGACCTCTGTCACCCCCCCCCCCCCCCCACCGTTTATCATCTAGTCTAGAGTATGACAATTTAGAGAATTCCACACCCACATTGTTGTGCGGTTCGATAGGCCAAGTCATATAGGCCGTGACGTAGCAGAATTATGCAGAATTGCAGAGTATGTGAAAGTGCCGTTTACAACTCTGCTTTGCGGCTGTGATACGTCAATGACTTTACCTCTGCTTTGAGGCTGTGATACGTCAATGACTTTACCTCTGCTTTGAGGCTGTGATACGTCAATGACTTTACCTCTGCTTTGTGGCTGTGATACGTCAATGACTTTACCTCTGCTTTGTGGCTGTGATACGTCAATGACGTTACCTCTGCTTTGAGGCTGTGATACGTCAATGACGTTACCTCTGCTTTGAGGCTGTGATACGTCAATGACTTTACCTCTGCTTTGTGGCTGTGATACGGCAATGACTTTACCTCTGCTTTGAGGCTGTGATACGTCAATGACTTTACCTCTGCTTTGTGGCTGTGATACGGCAATGACTTTACCTCTGCTTTGAGGCTGTGATACGTCAATGACTTTACCTCTGCTTTGAGGCTGTGATACGGCAATGACTTTACCTCTGCTTTGAGGCTGTGATACGTCAATGACTTTACCTCTGCTTTGAGGCTGTGATACGTCAATGACGTTACCTCTGCTTTGAGGCTGTGATACGTCAATGACGTTACCTCTGCTTTGAGGCTGTGATACGTCAATGACTTTACCTCTGCTTTGAGGCTGTGATACGTCAATGACTTTACCTCTGCTTTGAGGTTGTGATACGTCAATGACTTTACCTCTGCGTTTTCAACCCAGCTTTTTGACTTTTCCACTACTGGTAGTACTGGCCCATTGCAGCGGGGCTTTCCTCAAACTGCGGTGAGCACGGAACGCTACCTCTCCCTGTAGTTTCCTACCTCTCTCTATCCTTTCTCTACTTCCTCTCTCTCTCTCTCTCTCGCTGCGATGGACCCACACAACCTGTCCGACATGGAAACAACACGGTCAGTGGCCAAAGACACTGCCTGTCTGCCTCCGTTCAAAATGTATTGTTTGAGTGTGTGTGTCTCACTGTATATGTAAATGTATGGTTTGAGTGTGTGTGTCTCACTCTGACACACGATATTCACAGAGAAACAACAACAACACAGACACCGTTCTCAGTTTTATAACAATTCAGCTTGACTGAGTTTATTTTCATATAAATAGTACAAAAAAGTCAAATACAATGTGACTAAAACAAACATTAGCACCCGTTGCTTAAACAAACATCATGTTGTAATTGATGTTGTAAGATGATAAGACCGCCCCTCACTTCACACGGGTGTGATTTTTAAATATTTAACTTTATTTGTATGATGGAATGGAGGTCAATGGCAGTGCATGGTCTGGAACGCAAGTCCAAATATGGATAGTCATAGATCATGCAGTAGATATGTCATACATGACTGACATCATAGATGACTGATGTCATTGATGACAAATCCAAGATCCACATTGAATCCACACGGTTATTAAATCCGGTTCAATCAGGACGTGTGTCTCCTGTCCTGAAGTGTAATGGCGTTGGCGTGCACGTGCTCGTGCAGCTGCCTCCATGTACGAGTCATCACTTCAGTCCTCTCATCTCTGGACAGCAACCTGTAAGACAAAACAAAAAGAAACAATACAGAGTTGAGAGCTACTGTATATCTATCTGAACTGCAGTCACTGATGTCCTGGTTAGGGGCCGATATCAAATAATATATACGCACGCACACACGTGCGTATATATTAAACAAATTGCATATTATCAAAAACAATAAAAACAACAAATTGCATATTATCAATGCAATTTGCTTTGTAGCTTCACGTCGCTTCATGTCGCTGGCTTCCATTGAAAATGAATGGTATCTTTGTATCTGCCCGTGTCGTGTGAACGCAGCATGAGAACACCAACCTTTGCTGGAGGTGCAGATTGCATTCTTCCTCCAAGGAAACAAAGCTGCTTGCTTTCAGAGTACTTGGCAACGTGAGTTCATATGAATCAAAGATGGCTGCCTCTCCAAAATGGAATGCTAGGAGATGACCGAGGCTGTCGTCTGTGGCAGCCTCACCTCGGGTGCAAAGCTGCTCACCTGAATGACAAATGAATGGATGATTAGTAGAATGAAATGTGTAATGTGGATGAGGTGTGGGTTTGTTCCGTGATCGTATTGCTTTATAGAGTGTCGCAGTCCTGCCCCCTTTCAGAACGACGTTCATTTTGCCCTAGTATAGATAGTGTACCTCTTATGAAGACAGTTTGGTGTTGCCCTAGTGTATAGTGTACCTCTTATGAAGACAGTTTGGTGTTGCCCTAGTGTATAGTGTACCTCTTATGAAGACAGTTTGGTGTTGCCCTAGTGTATAGTGTACCTCTTATGAAGACAGTTTGGTGTTGCCCTAGTGTATAGTGTACCTCTTATGAAGACAGTTTGGTGTTGCCCTAGTGTATAGTGTACCTCTTATGAAGACAGTTTGGTGTTGCCCTAGTGTAGATAGTGTACCTCTTATGAAGACAGTTTGGTGTTGCCCTAGTGTAGATAGTGTACCTCTTATGAAGACAGTTTGGTGTTTAACATCTACGGTGATGACAGGGTTCCATGGGTTTGCGATCATATGACTCTTTGGAGGAATCAAATGGCACACCAAGGTTTTGTTGATGACATCTTGAAGGATAATTCTTCCATTTTTCTGCACCAAGAGCACCTGTTGATAAACCCATGATGTTAGTTGTCTTTTAGCTGTATGTAATCTGAGACCTATCTTAATTACGTCACCATCAACAGCCAATTATAAGTTATAGAGTGTACCTACCACGCCTACCATTACAGTGTGTCTTACCAGCCCTTGGAGAAATGGTACTGATGCTATGAGAGACGGGACTGCTGCAGGGTCTTTAGGCCTAAAAGGTATAAGAGAAGAGAATATCTGAATATACCATACTAATGTAAAAACTATTGATAATTTCATTAATTTGTCAACATTTAGTTCTCGGGTGACCCTGTAGCTAAATGCTCCTTCACCGAATCATTCTGGTAATCATGTTGATTCGTTGATAAGAAACTCAACTCAGATAACCTTTCGGGGAGATGAACATCCCAGGACTGTGTTCCTCGTCCCGCGGTGATGACAGACTGTGTCCCTCGTCCCGCGGTGATGACATGGGTCGCTTGGCTCTTACAAACCACCAGAAGGTGTATTTTAGTGTCCACCAGACCCCAGAAGGAGTGTGGGGAACCATCACAATGTGCAGGCCTGTAGCGACATTAAGCATGGGGGAACCATCACAATATGCAGGCCTGTAGCGACATTAAGCATGGGGAACCATCACAATGTGCAGGCCTGTAGCGACATTATTAGAGTGAATATTACTATGCAATGTTATTTGCATTCGTGGTTCTCAAACAGTTTCATGTCAAGAACCCCTAAATTGATAACTTATTTTGCCGTGGACCCCCATTTAAAATGATTTTGTGCCAAGGACCCCCATAAGAGAAGATTTGGCTTACATTATATTTGAATTTGATGTTGTGTCAATATTTCATCAAATCGCCACAGAAAACTAAACTAACAATAAACTAAAATGATTTTTAGAAGAAGAAAAAAAGAAATGACAACTATAGCAAAACTCTAAAAAAGAAAATACAACTACACTGCAATTAAAAACAAAAAGTCAAAACAAAAAATAAAATCTATAATAACCTTGAGTTGTAATCCATAAACAGTATTCTGGTGAACACATCTTGTTCTGCAGCAGAGACCAAGATAACAGAGAGCGGAGCTCCTGAAACAAATAGAAAACATAATATTTTATTATTATTATAATAACAATAACTAGAAATGCATTATGTCGAGGTGCTAACTCGAGAGCGCAAGTACTGCTACTAACTAATGTCTATTTGCTGTTCTAAATCTTTAGATCCGTTATTGACCTTAAGCCCAAACCACACCAAAGGGCCAGTTTGGAGTTGCATGGTGACCCTTTGGTGTGGTTAGGGCTTACCAACCTTGAAACGTATGGGTCCTAAAGACCCAATGTTATAGTACCATCCATATACTGAGCATGTCATGACTATTGACTCATCATAGGCAAATATTTGGCTAAAATAAGTGGCAATAGCTGATTTAGCAAAAATAAAAACATTTTTCATAAATAAAAACCCATTTTCAAAAGCATTTCATGAATAAAATAAAAACACTCAAAGAAATTCTCCATAATGTAAAAATATAGCGAAAATAGCAGATCTACAAGCTCACAACACAAGCTGCATCACTTTCACTATTGGGTCCCAAGCAGGGACATACAAATTTCTCTTTTGGGTCTCGAGCTACAACGTATAGGAAGCAGTGATTTCTGGAGTTTCCTCATCTTACCCAACAGCCTGTCCCAGACAGTGACCAGAGCGTTGTCCAGGCCCACAGCCACGTAGCGGCTACAGTCGCTGACGGCAGAACACACGATCTGATGGGCGTTCTGCCACGACACGTCTGCCTCGCGGTCCACCTCTGGTACACACGTAGGCAAAGAAACACATTTATGAGAACAGGGATTCAAGCTAGAACTAATCTCCCCACAGAACACAGATTTAATACACACTGGCCTTTACAGGATGCACACCAGCCAGATCATATCATATAGATTGATATCGTCATCATTTCTCGACCGCAGTCGAGATCGTGGATTTCACAATATTCCGCCAGACTTCCCGGTCCTTCATTGCCATCCCCAGTTCCTGCTTACTGATGCCTGTGTCCCTATAGCGATGACATCAGGGAACGACAGTTTTCTACCTCTGGTCTGCTTTGAGGCAGGACTCCAGAGAAGAAGGGAACTTAGGAAGATATAACCTCATTGTCAGCTCTGTAGCAGTGGCCGGCAAACTGTGTTCTTCTGGATCGGACTAGTGAAGAAACACGGGGAAGGTTGCCGTATACTATTAGTTTATGTAATGAGAATTCTGCATAATAAATTAATAATCCCTTGAATGAAATGAACAAGTGGTCATGTATATCTCTGCTGTTGGGAAGAAATTTTATGAAAGATTTCCATTTTTCAGGAAATTAAGAAAACCTTATATTTTGAAAACAAAGTAATACAGAGCCTAGTCATTCCATGCGCCAGATTGATCTACTTCCCAGTCCCGGCAGAGTAGTTTCCGGAGCAAAGGATTGTGTGGCGGCTGATGGCTGTGGCCCTGGTCTTTCTCTAATGGGACTGATCGACGATAGCTACTGGGACATAAATCGGGTAACCTGAGTGAGGGGTATGATGTTCAAGAGACCCGAAACCCCGATGACCTTGGGATACATCACCTAGGACAGTGGTTCCCAAACTTTTTCATGTCAAGGACCCCCAAATTGACACTAATTAGCCCTGCAGACCCCCATTTGAAAAGATATGCCAGGCACTCCCATAAGAGAAGATTTATACGGCTCTAGCAGTGATTCTCAAGCGGTTTAATTTCAAGGACCCCCAGTTTGACATGCATTAGTCTACGGACCCCAATTTAATGACATTTCTATCTCTGGGACCCCCAATTTATATTGTAAAATCAAATGCTAATTTAACTCTGAGAGCGTACAGAATTATAATTTAGCTGGGTCCCCCCTGGAACACCCTCAGGTACCCCTGGGGGTCCCTGGACCCCACTTTGGGAACCACTGACCTAGGATACATCCCAGGTGCATCCATGCAATGTTTCTTTTCCCCGTTCTCAATTACTTGCAGAGGGGAGAGAAGGTGGAGTTAGTTGCTTTAGAGGGGGAGAGAAGGTGGAGTTAGTTGCTTTAGCAGACATAGTTTGAGGGTTATAAGAGGTTTTACCCGAAGCGCTTTTTACTACTTTTCAATGGTTATTGAATATTTTATTATTATATATTAACCAACACATGTAAAGGGTGTTCAATAGCATTGATTTATGGAAAGAAAATATTTGGGTGATTCCCCCCCCCCCCCCCCCCCAACAGCAAAGTTGTTAAAACTATTCATAATTTGTAACAATTTTTTGTTTTTTTATAGCTAGATCTATGCAACGTGTTATGAGCTATTTTCAAAGTATAAATCAGGGTTAAAGTGGTTAAATTATTCCTCATTTTGCTGGGGACCCCATGGATCTGCTTCAAGGACACATGGGGGGCTCCCGTACTCACTTTGAGAATCAGTGATATAGAGGTTATAATTATAGATTTATAGTATATTGGATGAGAACTTTCATAGACTATCATCTTTTAAAAATAAATGGTCTACCCAGTTTGTCCTTAGGCGCTCTGCAGAGCCAGTAGTGAAGAAGATCCTGAGTGCTGCTCCACCACAAGCACAAAGTGACAGAAGACTCTGCTGAAAGAAGATCACGTTAACAATGAAATCGGCCTTTTAAATTAAATTAAATTGTTTTGTTGTTATATTTATCCTATATATATTATCCTATCCTTAAAATTGGTCATAAAAATAAATAAAAAATGGAACATCCTCACATCCGATCTGCACCAAACTTGACACATAAACACTGTACCAGGGTTCTTCCATGATAAAAGCTACAACGAAGAAAAAACCTTTCATATGGAATGTATACGGCGTGGTTCATATTTAGTCCTATATATGATTCAGATTCAAGCTATCACAGCCACAGGCAGCAATCACACTGTGCTGTTAGTGCAAACTGAATATCACAGCATGAAATCCTATAGAGAAACATCAGTAAAAATGTGATGCTGCTATATAAATATTTGAAAAGTTTTTCAGAAAACTTAGGTCAGGATTTAGAGGCATTTTTTGAATCGGCCTCAGGCCTAACCTGAATGAGTCGATCCATTAAGTCCAGGCAATGCAGCACAGGGCATCAGGAAGTGCATGGTGCCGCTTCTGAAAAACAAAACAGAACACTGCTGAAAGTTTTCGATATGGTACAATTATGACCTAAAGATGATTTGAATAGCTAGCAATACTCAGTGTTGAACCTCAGCATTGTACTCAAATATAAACCTGAGTGCAGCATCCTGTCCCGTGCTGGTCATGTGGTGGTGTGGTGGGGGGTCCAGGGTGTTTGGAGGTTTGATTTTCATCAGGACAGTAACAGGAGACCATTTCACATCTGTAACTCCAGACGGATTATTATGTGCCTGATGAGAGAAGACAACACGTCTTATTCAATTAAAACTGGGAAATCGTGTCCTTTTATCTAATATTTATATTAGGGCTGGGGCTCGATACGAGTGAATCAATGAATTGTGACTGTATACATAAGTTTAAGCGATAAAACATTATTTTTTGCTTAAGTACTAATAATGATAATATCTCAAATTTATATAGCGCTTTTCTGAATACTTAAAGATGCTTTACAAGGGGGATATGAGAAAACTAAAAAAACTTTATATGGGGAAAAACATTAAGACTATAAGGAATAAAACAGTGGAGATAGCTGGGGAAAGCAACATTGAAGAGTTGGGTTTGAAGGGCGGTGGCATGTCTTTTGGGAAGTGCATTCCAGTCTCCCCGAACGCGTGCCTATGTCAGACCAGCTGACACGAAGTAGCCTGGCTAATAAGCCAGACTTAAATCACACTCACACTGTCGTGTGGTATTTAGCCAGGCTAGACACGAAGAGCATCAACTCTGGTCTGGAAACAGCTCTTTTTGACCTGTGACCTCAGTAAAAAGCCTGTCACTTTTTATTTTATACCTCTCCCGCTTAGCGGAGAGTGTGGCGTTGTACAGGAGGTCTCCCCGAACGCATGCATATGTCAGACCAGCTGAGACGAAGAGCCGTTTTTTTGTCCGGCGTCCACTCTGGTCTGGAAACAGCATTTTTTTTTTTTTTACCTGTGAGCCCAGTAAAAAGCCTGTTACTCCAGTGAACAGCATTTATCTATCTTACCTATTTAGACATATTTTAAAGTTATTATTGATTTTATGTTTTACAAAGAAACATAATGTGTGTTGTAGAGCATCGTTTAAATGTGTTTTAAACGTTTAGATGTGTTTTAGTGTGCAAATAAACAGTTTTTCAATGGATTCAGTTTACTCTAGAGGGTACTCTTATTTTGAAGAGATCGTCAACCGGAAGTCTTATATTCGCTAGCTTAGATTCGCCAAAAACACTGGTGTGCATTGATTGCATTCCACTGAACGCAGTAACGCACCATTGAGAGTGGATTGGGGAAAGGATAGTGTTGAACTCCTAACACTATGGACCAGAGCTAAAAGTGTTAAAGAGAACTCCTCCTAACTCAACTATAGATAGACGATCTTTAGCACTACAAGCAGAACCCAATGCTACTGAAGTTTCTGACATTCAGAAAAGCTTTATGGAGGGTTCCGAGAGGGGCTAGACGATCTTTAGCTCTAGTACTTTGTCCTCTCTCACCGAAGCAAGGTAGGTAAACCAGCGAGACAATATTAATATGCTATAACTTATATAAACTTAAACGTTCTGCAAACTAGTGTTACTTATTATCAGGATGCACTGTATGTTGGCTAACTGGCTCTAGCCAATGTGTAGCCTAAGATTTAGACTCGTAGAGGTATTTTCCGATTCTGAATCGGAAAATACCTCGACGAGAGTATAAATCTTAGGCTAGCCAATGTGCATGTCAGACAAAGAGCTTACATCGACATGTAAATATGAAATACATTTTTAAACAGTAGCTAAAGTGCTATTAGGAACCGTGTTTTTAGCCGTGTTATTAGCAACCGCTAGCATGGCATTGGCTTCATACAACACGGATAAGTTCCCTGCAAAGTTGTGCAAATTCGCGCTTAACCCCGCATTTCTACCCGTATCGTTTTGAAAGCTAGCAACAGTCTGTTGGCTTGTGTCTAATTTAAATCTCACAGAAAGATCTATTAATAATGATATTTTGTAAAAAAAAAAAAAAAAACTTGTCATGTTTATGCTAGGTCAAGTTGTTTAGGAGCTGGTGCTCCAGCAGACCCGTGTCGAGTGAGCACTGAGCTAGGATAAGACTTCCTGTAGACTCCAGCAGAGGTAGTGGCGAACACTTGGTCAGATCAGCAAGAGGTGTGAAAGACACATATTAGTTTAATTTACAATTTAGGCATTTAGCAGACGCTCTTAATCCAGCTCATTAAGCTGTAGTTTCAAAACTCAAATCTAATTAACCATTAGGCCTATATCATTATTTTAAACCAATACACCATTATTTTGCTATGCTGCTTTCATGTGATGAATCCAATATTTACCAAGGATTTGGAAAGTTACAACATGTGATGGCATTCACTGCCAGTATGAATAAATTAATACTAATTATTTAGCAATCGGCCATAAATAAAGCTTGTAATGTAATTATCTACCATGATAGATTAATTGCAAACACACATCCTTGCTTCTGGTGACGGATATTATTTTAATGTGTGAGGTATCTTTTTTATGTGCGAGTTTATTTTTTAATAATTCCTGTATGCCTGTCTACAGATGTAGATTATCTACATGATCTGCTCTGCAAAACTACTGTAAAATAGTCTTTTGTTTCTTTTTTAACAGATGCATCATTCCATATTGACCGCCACTAAGTCTGTAGAGCTCAGCAAATGTACAACCTGCTGTACACTGTACCACTGCTGTTGGTGTGTACACTTCAAACCAGCCAGACGTGGAGCATTGCAGAAGCATATAAATGCTCATATTAGAACTGCACTCACTTTTGAAGGTATGTATAAGCTATTTTTTTAGAGAGTGAGGACAATGTATGTCTGAGTGTACTGTAGAGAGGAGGCATTCCCATTATCATTCAGTATTCAGACTGTTTGCCTTGGCCAGGCAGGGTGTTATTCATGCACTCATTTCATCCACTGTAACTCTATGTTGGCATTGATAAATCACTGCTTCAGCACTTGGAGCTAATCGATACATTTTGAGTCCACATTTCCCAGGTTCCATCCCTGCAACGCATGCAATGTGTGTGTTCAGATTGCCAGTAGTCTATGACAGATGGCTTACCCCTTAAGTACATCCTTAAGTACATTTGAAATGTAAGAACGCTTCATGAGTTGGTGCTGTGTGTATAAAGTATATACTGTATATGTATTTATGTCATAATATTGTATGTCTCTTCCCCCCCAATCCCCTAGATCATTGCATCATTAGATGTGGTCTTGACTGCAGATCAGCAGCACACTATCATTGTCCCTGGTGTGAGAACACCCTTTTAAGGGCTGATGCCATGAATAAACACATGCTGAACTGCAAACTCCGTTCAGGTCAACTGTTCAGTCCTCCTCAGTCCCCCAGCCCTGCCATGCACAGTGGTCAGTCCCCCAGCCCTGTGATGCACAGAGGTCAGTCCCCCAGCCCTGTGATACACAGCGGTCAGTCCCCCAGCCCTGCCATGCACAGCTGTCAGTCCCCCAGCCCTTCAGGTCAGCTGTTCAGCCCTCCTCAGTCCCCCAGCCCTGTGATGCACAGTGGTCAGTCCCCCAGCCCTGTGATGCACAGTGGTCAGTCCCCCAGCCCTGTGATACACAGCGGTCAGTCCCCCAGCCCTGTGATGCACAGTGGTCAGTCCCCCAGCCCTTCAGGTCAGCTGTCCAGCCCTCCTCAGTCCCCCAGCCCTGCGATGCACAGCAGCGGTCAGGTGCTCAGCTCAGCTCTGCCGTCCAGCAGCGGTCAGTCCCCCTGGCCTGTGATACACAGCTGTCAGTCCCTCAGCCCTGCCATGCACAGCGGTCAGTCCCCCAGCCCTTCAGGTCAGCTGTCCAGCCCTCCTCAGTCCGTCAGCCCTGCGATGCACAGCAGCGGTCAGGTGCTCAGCTCAGCTCTGCCGTCCAGCAGTGGTCAGGCGCCCAGCCCTGCTGAGCCCTCTACCCATTCCAGTGCTGCCAATTCCAAAACCCAATGCCCGCACTGCTCTAAACTCATGTACCGGAAGAATCTCCGTCTTCACATTGCACGCACACATTCGTACATGGACAAGGACATAACTGCCATAAGCCACCTTGCAGGTGTATGTGTAGATGCAAAGAATGGCATTTCAGCTGTCCAGAGAACTGGCCGTGGCTTTTCTACACCGATACATGTCCAACGGAAATGCTGGGGGGAAAAACAGAAAACACAGTGTGAATTGGATGAATGCCTGAACTACCTGCAGTTGGCACAACGGAGTGGTCTTCCTTATGATCTGTGTGAACACATCCGTTCACTAGATTACTGTGATCGCACAGCTACCGAGGAACCTCTGGACAAGTCAATCCTGGACAAAATGGTTGCTTGTCAATTCTTTGGAGAAGGGGAAAAGGCAACGTGCATAAAAAGACAACAAGATGCACTGAGAGGTGGTTTCCCTTTCTCTGTTTTGGTTGAACTTGGTGACTCCTCACGCCAAATCTGTCTGTCCATCCATGAGCCTGAAGTTACACACCATAGTAAACTGGGCAGGATCATGGTGACGTACAACAAAGCCAACAATACATGGGGTTGTCAATGTTCCGATCCACAGATGTCCTGCGCCCACCAGAACATTGCCAAATGGCACATATTTCAATTAAATGGTGAACTGTTCATCACAACAACACCACCAAGTTCTCCAACAAAGCAGCCAGAAGAACCTGAATGTGACGCCTATCCTCCTCCAAAAGACTTGCGACGCATGACAGAATACATATTGTCAAGAAAGAAGATTCCGTTCAATCTCCCAGAGGAAGTCCTCCTTAAACGCCCAAATGAGTATCCCTCTTACTTATATCCGGCGGAGACCAAATGCCTTCTGTGTCCAGACCAGCCACAGCTTGAAAGTCCAGTGGAAATCACCAGGAAGGCAAAAATAGTCACCATGAGTGGAATAATCAGCAGTAAGTGGCAAATCATTTTAACATCATCTTTTGACATGTCACTGAAGTATGAGATTGATTGTATAAATGGTGCAAGAGTTGTCTAAACGGTGTGTTATACCTTGACAGATGTGTCGACCTTTACCCGAACATGTGCGGTGTGCCAGATGTTCTACAGGTACCAGGAGTGGGAGCACGGGCTACATAATTTCAACGACCACATTCTTCTCAGTCTGGAACTGTGCCTGTATCTCAGACACAGTTTGCAGGTGTGTATAGAAAAACTGTTCAGTCTGTTAAGTTAGTCTTTAAACATTATATAAATGAATATCCAAGTATGCTTATGTGACAATGTTCTTCATTCCCACCTGGTAATCTACCATTACGCCCCACTCCCCAGAGTCACGTGTCAGTGTCTAGGGTCATAAACTCCTTGGAGAAGTTAAGAAAAGTGTCATTCCCACCCAGAGACACAATGCTTCATGGCTACTGTCACTTTGAAACCTTGTCAGACATCGACTACACATATTCTTGTGTGGCGTGTGGCGACCACCCTTCTGTTGTCATCATGGACCTCCACAATAAAGGGATTTTCACCAAGGCTGGTAGGTCATAATGTAATGTTTTGATCCAAAACATTACTGAACTAGTACATTATTGAATCCAAAGACAATGTTGTTTTGGTGTTAACATTCAGTCAATTTGCTTTGTGTTTTGCAGTGAGTGAAAAAAAACCCCCATCTGATCATGATTACAACAATGGGGAACAGAACATCCCAGAGTTTTGGAACTCTGTGGAGATGGAGTTGATCTGCCGTGGCTTTGTTCCCAGTAAGCATAAAATACCCTAATAATATACCCTAGTAATGTCCCGTCTGAAGCTCTTTGGACAAATAATAGTGATGTTGTAAATCAGTGCTTCTCAACCTGTGGGTCAGGACCCCAAATGATTTTGTCAGATCCCTTGATGATTAGCATAATGTGCAACGTTGTTTTCTCACGCAACGGCAAATAAACCAACATACAGTATAAGACTAAGACTTATTTTGAAAGAGTCAAAGGTAATCGACAAGCTATACTATTAAAAAAAATGGCACTTGTGTGAAGTGAGGGGTGCTCTTATCACCATACATCACATTCCATGCTTAGCCAATCAAATCATCACATTCCGTGGTACCAACACCCACAAAGCTGTACATGGAAGAGGCTAGTGCTTCAAAAAGGTCAAACATATTGCCTATGAAAGAGCCAAAAGAGTTGAACTTGTAGATCTGTTATTTTCACAATATTTATCTGTAGAACCGAGTCAAACTAAATGGTATACCTCAACTCCTACATTCACTCCACTCCGGTTGGGGGTCCCCAGTTCTAATAGGATTATTTTGGGGGTCACGACCTGAACGGTTTGAGAAACACTGCTCTACATTACCCATAATCTAATACGTGACACATTTTAATCTATTTTGTAAAACACCCACTTTGCATTTTGAATTGCAACCACATTTATTTGTTTGTCCTGGTATGTTCTTGCTCTTTTGAAACATCTTTTAAAGTAAACTAATGAGCATTTGTAATACTTTTTTTTCCTTTTTCGCAGACCATGCTAAGAATCCGCTGGCAGTTCATCCCAACTATAAGCACTGGGCACCGTGGATAGGTCAACAAACAAGGAAGAGTGACGTAGTGCTCAACACCGAGTATGAGAAAATGTCTTCTGTAGAAGTTGAGGCTGAACTCCAGAGTATTACAGAAGACCGTCTGGTAGATGAACTCATGAAGCAGGAGGTACATGTTTGCTTTTGCCTAAATTCAGTTTACGTTAAAATTCAGAGTTTGTGTCAAAAGTGTCCTTGAGCGAGACCCATTGCTCCCAATATTCAGGTTGGTGCCTCGCCTGGTTTCCTCGGCCATTGGTGTATGTATGTGTAAATGTAAAGCGCCTTGGATAAAGGCGCTAACTAAATAGCACCATTTAACATTTAATTTGCGCTGGTGTGACACTGTAAACTTTGAGTTGTGAACTTAAGGAGTTGTTTTTAATCGATGCACACACTCCTAAACAATCTACTGTAGGGGGACAGCCCCACACCACACCCCCCAATCTACTGTAGGGGGACAGCCCCACACCACACCCCCCAATCTACTGTTGGGGGACAGCCCCACAGTATTGTCATACTGTATTGTCATTGAACACAACATGTACGTATGTAGTGTAGGCCAGGCCCACCTGGTATTGTCATTGAACACAACATGTATGTAGTGTAGGCCAGGCCCACCTGGTATTGTCATTGAACACCATGTATGTGTATGTAGTGTAGGCCAGGCCCACCTGGTATTGTCATTGAACAAAACATGTATGTAGTGTAGGCCAGGCCCACCTTGTATTGTCATTGAACACATCATTGTTATATCTTTCAGGTTGGAATTGTGCAGAAACTGTGTAAAGCGTGTAAAGTGGACGACAAGGGATCGAGAATAGACCTCATTTTAAGGCTGAGCAATGAGATGAAGAACAGAGAGACGTATGACAAGGTCTTCCAGCAGATCTGGGGTGCTTCTGGTAAGGAATATCTGATAGTCCAGTCATATGTGAATATCTGCTAGTCCAGTCATATGTGAATATATGCTAGTCCATTCGTCAACGGTTGTACAAAAACATTCCCATCTTGACATGTCCTCTTCAGACTTTCAACTGATGCAGAATGAGTGACTAAAAGTAAATGTGTGAATATGAATGTTTTTCCCCAGGTGGGTGGTCCGTCATCCTGTGCCCTCACGGCGTTGCCTACAGCGTTAAGTTCAACCCCAGAGCAGAGAGCCCCAGAGACCTGCTCTTCTCTTGGAAGCACTTCCCAAATGTTGTCATGTATGACTTCGCCAATGGTTTGGCGATACATGCCAACCAGCAGCGCAAATCGATTTCCCTGCCGTTCCACCTGCAATTCCAACCGTATGATGGCAGATCAGCAGAACCTACGGCTGACGACCATGAGGCTGCAAAGAAGAAGAAGTTGACGGTGTCCCTTCCATGGCTTCTTAATAGGAACGACTCCGACCCTAATGCTCATCCAGTTCCGGAGCTCCAGGGTTCACTTAGTAGTCGGGCGGCTGAGCAGTTCTTTAGAAGCATGAGAAAAAACAACTACTTCCTGAACAATATGGCACCATCCACTCATGTGTTCGTCATGAGGAACATCATTCAACACCACAACACAGAGACCAACGCCAAACTGTAACCCATCGTTCCATTCAACACCACAACAAACGGTGGTTCCAAAAACAAATTTTAAACTTGTTCTGCACTGCGAGCTAGTAGGCCTACATCTGATATTTTTTATATATATATATATATTTTTTTTTTAAAGATTTGTTTTAGTCTTTTTTTGTTAGTATCAAGTGAAGATGGACAGGAAAGAGGTAGAGAGACATGCAGCAAAGGTCGTCATGAATAGGACTCGAACATGTGGCATGATGCGCCTGGACCGCTTGGCCAGCGGGCCCCTGGACCGCTTGGCCAGCGGGCCCCTGGACCGCTTGGCCAGCGGGCCCCTGGACCGCTTGGCCAGCGGGCCCCTGGACCGCTTGGCCAGCGGGCCCCAGGACCGCTTGGCCAGCGGGCCCCTGGACCGCTTGGCCAGCGGGCCCCTGGAACGCTTGGCCAGCGGGCCCCTGGACCGCTTGGCCAGCGGGCCCCTGGAACGCTTGGCCAGCGGGCCCCTGGAACGCTTGGCCAGCGGGCGCCCCTGAACAATCTTGAAAGTGTTTGAACGCAAATCTTCTCTTCTAGGCGTCCCTGGCACAAAACATTTTCAGATGGGGTTCCACGGCCAAATTAATCCTTCTTTCGATAATTAAAGGTTTAGGTTTGAGAACAACTGATTTAGAAGGCATTTGTAAAAGCAGCCTCGTAATCAAGTCTTACACACACTCCGTATATAAAATGCATATTTACGGTAATGATGGTTGATTGACTAGTGACCAACATGTAAATTAGTAATTACATGCTGTATCTAATTCAAGCTCGGGTTCAAACGCACTGGGCCGATTGAACGATCATACCTGTTTTGGTGATGTCATCAGCTGTAAATCTTTCATCCATGCTTCTAATGGGAACTGATAAAGCTGCAGCCAAACTGCTCCATTACCTGACCGCATGGATGAAAGTATTATTATTACATAATATAGAAGCATGTTTCTGTGGTGTATGCCATCTACGTTAACAATCTATTTTTGATATTGCTTGATCTACAAGTTCTTGTGCAGATAGGTGGACAGAGATGACAGGTCTTACATCTCAGTGATGCAGCTCCAAACTCTCCTCCTTTAGAGAGTTCAAACGTTGTGCAAATACTTCTCTTATTAACATCCTCCTGGTAATTAAAAGGGACACAGTGTTTGATCATGAATTGCTTCAGTCTCTTTAAATTAAATATTAAAATATAACAAGACATAAATGCATATAATGTCACGGCAAACATTTGCACAAAAACTATTTTCATCCCATATAGCCATCACAGACCCATAAAGGTCAATTTAGTTCCAGTTGCACACTACAATGAATAAATTATAGCGTTTTTACTGTGCATGTTCAAATATCATTTACAACAAGATAACGATATACGCACCAGCTCATTAATAACTCTGATTAGGTGGATGGTTTCATCGTGATATGCGAACACCCTCGCAACACCTGCAATGGCAAAGAGGTCAATAACACGAAGGACTTTGCTTTGTGGCTTTAGAACAGTGGTTCTCAATCTGTGAGCCCTGAGGATGTTGCATGGGCTTTCAAATAATTGGCAAGACACTACAATTTTTAACGATAATTTGATATTCACTAATTAAAAAGTGATACAAATAAATAAGAATTTAAAGTATACTGCAGCAGCATTAGTTCCATCAATCTACTTTGAAACACAATCGATTCAAGAGATATTTCACTTTTGGCAGCCGTATTAAGAGGTCAGATGGGTGAGCCACGAACTATATATACTGTTTGTTACAGTACAGATATAAAAGGCTGCTGTATTAAGAGGTCAGATGGGTGAGCCACGAACAATATACACTTTGTTACAGTACAGATATAAAAGGCTGCTGTATTAACCCATTTTGGGTGGGAACCCATTTTGGTGTTAGCATCATGTCGTGCTTTAGCAAAAAATCAAAGAGCGACTGACGTAGAAGACATTTTTAGAATCTGATCTCAGGTCAGAATGGAAAACTCTCAGGATGTAGAAGACATTTTTAGAATCTGATCTCAGGTCAGAATGGGTTAAAAGGTCAGATGGGTGAGCCACGAACAATATACACTACCCATGTCATCGATGGTGGCCAGCAGATAGGTGTTGTCATTGTCACCCACGCGAGTGACGTGGATGTGGGTGACATCCGTGCCGTCCTGCAGCCATGCTGTCACAAAGCTGAAGGACGTGATGGAGGTGACAGACAGGCCCTGAGCGTGACCCACGAAGATGACCCCTCCGTCTGGCGAGCACGCCATGCAGCTGGTGCTCCCAGGCAGCTGAACAGGAAGTGACAACATAACTGTACATAAAAATGGTTGATTTGCTAAAAGTATAGGTTTGGTTTTAATACAGTGGCTTCTATTTCAGCATGCTAACTTTCTATAGGAAGGGCAAGGCTGTAACCTAGTTTGTATTATAGCTTGGAATCCCCATGATGACATTGGGTTGGCATGTCTCTGTGCTGTCCAGTGTGTGTAGGCAGAAATTTATTGTGTCATCTTATTATAATGAACTTTAGGACCAATCATAGATCAGAGGCAGAGCTCAGCTGAGCTGGGTCTGGGCGGGGCTAGCCTGGGTCCGTTTTCAAAGTGGAACATTGAACTCCTTATAGAAATACATATATAAATGCAGGTATTGTGACATTAATTATACCTGTGTGACAGCAGACAGAGTCATGGTAGGTGGCGTATGTTAAAGTAGGTTTATACCTGTGTGACAGCAGACAGTCATGGTAGGTGGCGTATGTTAAAGTAGGTTTATACCTGTGTGACAGCAGACAGTCATGGTAGGTGGTGTATGTTAAAGTAGGCATATACCTGTGTGACAGCAGACAGAGTCATGGTAGGTGGTGTATGTTAAAGTAGGCCCCTATACCTGTGTGACAGCAGACAGAGTCATGGTAGGTGGTGTATGTTAAAGTAGGCCTATACCTGTGTGACAGCAGACAGAGTCATGGTAGGTGGTGTATGTTAAAGTAGGTCTACCTGTGTGACAGCAGACAGAGTCATGGTAGGTGGCGTATGTTAAAGTAGGCCTATACCTGTGTGACAGCAGACAGAGTCATGGTAGGTGGTGTATGTTAAAGTAGGCCCCTATACCTGTGTGACAGCAGACAGAGTCATGGTAGGTGGTGTATGTTAAAGTAGGCCTATACCTGTGTGACAGCAGACAGAGTCATGGTAGGTGGTGTATGTTAAAGTAGGTCTATACCTGTGTGACAGCAGACAGTCATGGTAGGTGGCGTATGTTAAAGTAGGCCCCTATACCTGTGTGACAGCAGACAGAGTCATGGTAGGTGGCATATGTTAAAGTAGGTCTATACCTGTGTGACAGCAGACAGAGTCATGGTAGGTGGTGTATGTTAAAGTAGGCCTATACCTGTGTGACAGCAGACAGAGTCATGGTAGGTGACGTATGTTAAAGTAGGCCTATACCTGTGTGACAGCAGACAGTCATGGTAGGTGGCGTATGTTAAAGTAGGTCTATACCTGTGTGACAGCAGACAGTCATGGTAGGTGGCGTATGTTAAAGTAGGTTTATACCTGTGTGACAGCAGACAGTCATGGTAGGTGGTGTATGTTAAAGTAGGCATATACCTGTGTGACAGCAGACAGAGTCATGGTAGGTGGTGTATGTTAAAGTAGGCCCCTATACCTGTGTGACAGCAGACAGAGTCATGGTAGGTGGTGTATGTTAAAGTAGGCCTATACCTGTGTGACAGCAGACAGAGTCATGGTAGGTGGTGTATGTTAAAGTAGGTCTACCTGTGTGACAGCAGACAGAGTCATGGTAGGTGGCGTATGTTAAAGTAGGCCTATACCTGTGTGACAGCAGACAGAGTCATGGTAGGTGGTGTATGTTAAAGTAGGCCCCTATACCTGTGTGACAGCAGACAGAGTCATGGTAGGTGGTGTATGTTAAAGTAGGCCTATACCTGTGTGACAGCAGACAGAGTCATGGTAGGTGGTGTATGTTAAAGTAGGTCTATACCTGTGTGACAGCAGACAGTCATGGTAGGTGGCATATGTTAAAGTAGGTTTATACCTGTGTGACAGCAGACAGTCATGGTAGGTGGCGTATGTTAAAGTAGGTCTATACCTGTGTGACAGCAGACAGTCATGGTAGGTGGCGTATGTTAAAGTAGGTCTATACCTGTGTGACAGCAGACAGAGTCATGGTAGGTGGTGTATGTTAAAGTAGGTCTATACCTGTGTGACAGCAGACAGAGTCATGGTAGGTGACGTATGTTAAAGTAGGTCTATACCTGTGTGACAGCAGACAGAGTCATGGTAGGTGACGTATGTTAAAGTAGGTTTATACCTGTGTGACAGCAGACAGAGTCATGGTAGGTGACATATGTTAAAGTAGGTTTATACCTGTGTGACAGCAGACAGTCATGGTAGGTGACGTATGTTAAAGTAGGTCTACCTGTGTGACAGCAGACAGAGTCATGGTAGGTGGCGTATGTTAAAGTAGGCCCCTATACCTGTGTGACAGCAGACAGAGTAATGATAGGTGGCGTATGTTAAAGTAGGCATATACCTGTGTGACAGCAGACAGAGTAATGATAGGTGGCGTATGTTAAAGTAGGTTTATACCTGTGTGACAGCAGACAGAGTCATGGTAGGTGGTGTATGTTAAAGTAGGTCTATACCTGTGTGACAGCAGACAGTCATGGTAGGTGGCATATGTTAAAGTAGGCCTATACCTGTATGACAGCAGACAGAGTCATGGTAGGTGGCGTATGTTAAAGTAGGCCTATACCTGTGTGACAGCAGACAGAGTCATGGTAGGTGGCGTATGTTAAAGTAGGTCTATACCTGTGTGACAGCAGACAGTCATGGTAGGTGGCGTATGTTAAAGTAGGCCCCTATACCTGTGTGACAGCAGACAGAGTAATGATAGGTGGCGTATGTTAAAGTAGGTTTATACCTGTGTGACAGCAGACAGAGTCATGGTAGGTGGTGTATGTTAAAGTAGGTCTATACCTGTGTGACAGCAGACAGTCATGGTAGGTGGCATATGTTAAAGTAGGCCTATACCTGTATGACAGCAGACAGAGTCATGGTAGGTGGCGTATGTTAAAGTAGGCCTATACCTGTGTGACAGCAGACAGAGTCATGGTAGGTGGTGTATGTTAAAGTAGGTCTATACCTGTGTGACAGCAGACAGTCATGGTAGGTGGCATATGTTAAAGTAGGTTTATACCTGTGTGACAGCAGACAGTCATGGTAGGTGGCGTATGTTAAAGTAGGTCTATACCTGTGTGACAGCAGACAGTCATGGTAGGTGGCGTATGTTAAAGTAGGTCTATACCTGTGTGACAGCAGACAGAGTCATGGTAGGTGGTGTATGTTAAAGTAGGTCTATACCTGTGTGACAGCAGACAGAGTCATGGTAGGTGGTGTATGTTAAAGTAGGTCTATACCTGTGTGACAGCAGACAGAGTCATGGTAGGTGGCATATGTTAAAGTAGGTCTATACCTGTGTGACAGCAGACAGAGTCATGGTAGGTGGCGTATGTTAAAGTAGGTCTATACCTGTGTGACAGCAGACAGAGTCATGGTAGGTGGTGTATGTTAAAGTAGGTCTATACCTGTGTGACAGCAGACAGAGTCATGGTAGGTGACGTATGTTAAAGTAGGTCTATACCTGTGTGACAGCAGACAGAGTCATGGTAGGTGACGTATGTTAAAGTAGGTTTATACCTGTGTGACAGCAGACAGTCATGGTAGGTGGCGTATGTTAAAGTAGGTCTATACCTGTGTGACAGCAGACAGAGTCATGGTAGGTGGCGTATGTTAAAGTAGGTCTATACCTGTGTGACAGCAGACAGAGTCATGGTAGGTGGTGTATGCTTTGACTCCTCTGCGTTCCGGATGCTTTCTCTCTGGGAGATGATCTCCCAGGTCCTATCCAGCAGTCTGTCCACAACCTTATCAATAATTAGTCATTGGTTAATGTATGTTTGTATCAGGCTACCTTATATTTATCTAAACATTGTTGCCTCATATGTCCAAAACTGTTACTTTTCAGGAGAAAAAATAAAAAAGAACAAAAACATTTATAGCAGATCTACAACAAGCTCAAAATGCATTGCGGCATTGTAGATCTGCTATGTTTGCAGACGAATTACGAAGTAGGGCAAAAAACATAAAAATGTCAAATATGGAGATAAGAGGTTTCTGCCAGACAGCAACAACATTAGTTTTATATAACAACATAATATTTATTTATATTTATTTGGTACGCTATATATTTACCTTATATTAAAGGGATATTTCACTTTCAAACAAAACTTTTGGTAATTTCATCATCTACTCAGGCTTATGTGAACACCACAGACAGTATTTATATATTTGATATTAATTTTAGGTGCCACGCCCCCTTCCTATACAAACCAATTATAACTTAAAACTCCATTTTAACCATGATAGATTCATCGAAAACACCCGACCTATTTTCTGTGAGGGGGGTGTGGTTTGTCATTTACTGTTTTAATTTATTTTTAATTATTCTTTTTGATTTTGTGAGGAGGAGCTGGAGCTGGAGGAGGTTCTTTTCCAAAATAATTAGTAAAAATAAATGAAAATAGTCAATGAAAAGCCACGGCCCCCTCACGTATTATAAAGGACAATATCAGTCAACAGAAAAAAGTTCAGGTGTATTTGATGAATCTATCATGGTTAAAATGGAGTTTTAAGTTATAATGGGTTTGTATAGGAAGGGGGGCGGGGCAGTTAATATGAATATCAAATATCTAAAGCAACTTAAGAACTGCCCTGGGTGTTCACATAAGCCTGGAGTAGACATTAAAATGACCAAAAGGTTTTTTTTTTAAAGTGAAATATCCCTTTAATTTCAATATAATACTATATTTATATTTATGTGGTATATGTTTACCTTATCGATCATGCGGTATGGCTGGGGCAGCCTATCTCTGAGCTGATCAGGATCCATAAGGTAGCTGCCTTCATCAACATCTTCATCACCATGATCCTCACCGCGGCCATGAACCGACATGGCTGAGATAACATCCGTTATGGAAACAGTTAAAGAGTGCCACGATTTTTTTTCACTATAAAGGAGGTTTAGAACATTACCGTGGTTGCTGAAGTTAACAGCGTTGTTTATAGAGTTGTCATGACAACGGAGTCTCCTCCTCTCAAAGCAGGTCTTCCATAGAGCTAAGAGGTCTGCCAGTCGGCCACAGGGGGGCGCCAGAGATCTTTGCTGATCAAGACATGTCTTTGCTCTCCATTTATCTCCTTTTGCTCTCGTGTTTATCAACAGATTATACATCATTATACTAAATGTTGTTGAAACATCCCAGAACCAGGAGATGTTCTGTATAAGGTGCCAAACATCCATGAATAGACCTTAACTGAAGACCCTGCAGAAAAACGTTAATTTTTTGGTATGCAGTCAGGTAGGCCTAGCTAGCTCAGGGAAGAGGACGCCACTCTGTGGGCACTGTTGGAGGTGCGACAGGCCTATCACTAGCAGGAAGACAATCCTTCTGTATGAAATTGTTGTTGTTGTTGTTGTTGTTGTTGTTGCTAACCCGGTCAGACCAAGTGCAGGTGTCTTATGTAAGTTATGTCAGACTTTAAGTTACACATGTTAAACTTTATGTTCCAATAGGGGTCCTGCATGTCTCTCCTGCACTTTTGTAAACAGAAAATAAATGTTTAGGTCGGGATACCTATTTCAGTACAGAGAGAGAACCCCAGAAAGAAAATGTATCATCACCAAGTTTATTCTGTATCCTGTCTTGTACTTCTCTCTTCTGAATTTCAAATTTAAATGCACTTGTCCGGGAAGATGTCCCGGACAAGCAGACAAGCCTTAATGTCAAGCCCTGTGGTTTAAGGTTATTTATGAATTTATTGTATGCTTATTTATGTATTTATGGTATGTTCTCATTTGAAGACACCCTGGTAAAATGGTATAGTCCAGGCTCATTATCTCCAGCTGGGTATCCACACGTTTCCTGGGCTGTGTGTGCTCCAGTTCCTGTCGATTTGATCCAATGAAAGCCAATGAAACTGGTCAGATGACCAATGATATCCAATGAAATCAACAGGAACTGGAGCACACACAACCCAGGAAAAGTGTGGATAAAAGGCTTTCCCCCCCCCCCAAAGTTATTAGTGCAGCTAGAGTTCTCAACAGACTCGGAAATTACGGTCTTACCCCCCATGCCAAAGCACCAGCACTCGCCAGCAGTCTGCTGTCACCCAGTCGGATATGATGATCTGACCCCCCATTCCAAAGCACCAGCACTCGCCCAGCAGTCTGCTGTCACCCAGGCGGATATGTGCACGCGTCTCGCCCTCAGGCACGCCACCGAGTGGTGTGCTACGAGCTTGTAGGTCTGCTATTTATGAAATATCGTAAATATGCGGCACAAATCTTTGAATATATATTATTTCAGAGCGAACGTTTTTTGTTTTTTTCGTTCATTGGTAAAACATGTCAAATTTTTTGAGAATATGGCTGCACATTATATAGAAGCCATTAGCCATGGCCGCATTAATGTACAAGAGAAAACATGAAATAAAAGTTACAGGGCACAGAAGGGCTAAACCACAGCGGCCTTGTCATTGCACATCTTCCACTGAAGAGTGAAGATTTTACCAGCGTGTCTTAACAGCCTGCGGACAGTGTTTATTGGGCTACTGGCGACAGAAGCAAACCAAAGCTTGTCTGCTCTGCACTCCATGCACACACACACACACACACACACACACACACACACACACACACACACACACACACACACACACACACACACACACACACACACACACACACACATACACACACACACACACACACACACACACACACACACACACACACACACACACACACACACACACACACACACACACACACAGCTGTTTTCAATGAGCATGTCCTGTTTAAGCTATTTGTGTCTCCCAGTGCAATTATCACCACCTGCTAATCCTGACACTTCTGACCACTTCTGCTCCAGACACGTTTAAAGGCTAAAGCTGTTATAACTGAGTACCTCATAGGTTCCGAAGCTGTGACTTTTTGCGAAATGGAAGAAAGAACCTTTGTTCCGTCTAGTAACCAGAAGCTCCCGAGTTCCGGCCCCAGTCTACTGTACATGTCCAAGTGTGGTCAGATTTTAACCCCATTTAGACCTGACATCGAAATGTAATAAAATGTCTCATTCGCTCTGAAATAATATTTCAGATTTGGGCCACATTTTCACGATTTTTCAAAAATAGCAGATCTACAAGCTCATAGCACGGCACTGAGTGCCGCTCTATGAGCTTGTAGATCTGCTATTTTTCAACAGCTAAATTACAACATAATGCTTAAAACACCAAAAGGGGTTCCCGCCCCAAAATGGGTTAAGTTAAAAAAGTCTACATTGGTAGCCTTGAATAAGAATGTAATATGTAATAATAAACACAAAATATTTACGCCTGTTGATATTTTGTCTCGTCAATGTAGTTTAAAAACGACATAAAAGTGTTTCTGTAAATGGAAGCATACAGTATAGAGGGTATATGCGCGTGACATCATCAAACCCGGAAGTTATGTGGGAACACCTGAGTGGAGAAAAAAACCTACTGTCTGGCCTTGACAGTCCTTGGTTGCATTAAACGACGGTAAACCCACCTGCCACTCCATTTGCCAGAACCTCGAAAAACAAACACAAACAAACTGCTCAGGCTATGCTTTTCCAAAACCAATAAAACAGACTTAATGGGAAGGATACCCATTTTTCTTTTTTTTTTTCAGTTGACGGTGCTGCACCCCTCCATCACTTTCCTGTGACCCCATTTGGGGGTCCCGACGGACCCATAGTTTAAGAACCTCTGTTGTAGACGTCTAGACTCCTGCCACGCCATCATGTTGTTGTAAGGATGTGGAGATTTGTGCATCGCATTGTGCTTTGATCCTTCCTTCCACATTACCCCAAAAGATCTCATAACCTTTATAGATGCTCCTCTGGGAACAAGACAACATGCAGGTTATGCAACACAGACTGGGTGTGTGTCATACTCACAACAACGCAAAGCTTGGAACAATATAGACGCACCACACAAAGCTTGTAACAATTAGATGCGGATCACATTGTTAAGGCTATAGCATCAAAGTAGGTTAATGTGTTACAGAGAGATATCACAAACTGGGGCATGCTATAGGATGATTATGAGCTGTTTCATGATAGTTTAAAAATCCCACCCGTGTGAACTGAGTGGTGCAACTCCTCTCTCTCCCTCTCTCTCTCTCTCTCTCTCTCTCTCTCTCTCTGTAATTAGCAGGCAACAGTGCAACACTATCTCTCTCTGTTTCTGGCACAACAGCGCCACTTTTGCCCCTACTTGTACTCTAAACATTGGGACATAGTCACATAGTCCCATAGGGACATTGCTGTTCTTTGGAGTGGTTGCACCACTCAAAAAGCAGGTGGCTTGCGCACATCCAGTTCCTCGCTGGTGCTGGACTGTCACCTGATGAAGGCCGTTCACGGCCGAAATGTTGTGTCCTGAATAATGTCGGCGTTAAATAAACACAGCAAAGGACTGTGTGTGTTTCATGTTAGGACACTAGAGCCAAATTCCAAAAACCCCTTTTGGTGTTTTAAGCATTATGTTATGCTTTAGCTATTGACAAGCTATTGACAATCTCATAGCGCGGCACCGAGTGCCGTGCTATGAACTTGTAGATCTGCTATTTTCGTGAAAATGTGGCTCAAATATTTTAATATATATTCTTTCAGAGTGAAAGTTTTTAACTCAATCAGATGGGGGGTCGGCGGCATATTACATACATCTTTTGGGGTCCTTGACTTGAAATATTGAGAACCACTCCCCATTCCGAAAATTGTCATGATTTAGATCTTTTTATTTTTAATTTCGACGTCAGGCCTAAATGGGTTAAACTGCTAACACTCGTAGTCCCGCCTCCAAGCGAGGAGGAGAAGCGAGGAGGGGAGGAAAAAAAGAAGAAAACCACCAAAAGAGAGGGTAATTTATGAATTATAGTATATATCATATAATTAAATATTCTTATTTTCTTTTTACTTTCTTCTCCAAAAGTAAATTACCATTTGGGATGCAAACGATTTCCGGGTCAAGCTGAAGGACTGAGTCCGGACTGAGGAGTGAGCAGAGATTTGGCTTCGAAGGTTTGTGCCACGTAAACCACACACATCTTCATATACTGTAACCTACATGTTATGTGACTGTGAAACAACACAAAACACTGGCATGCATGGACCTCATGGACCTCCCTGCATTCTTTCGCAACCCAATTAAATGTTGCGCCCTAGTCAAAATACACAGAGAGGCGGTTCTATGTTAATATTTGTCCTATAGTCCAAGTTTTGCCCAACGTGCACCTTAATGAAATCGCTTCCACCTTTTAATGGAAAGCGACTGAAAAAGTTCTGTTTCTTACTTTAGAACGAAAGAAAGAGAATGAGAATGACTGATTTAAATGACTGGACTCGCGTAGGAACTCAAAAACATAAACACATATTAGACATATTTATTTATTTGTATGTCAATACATTGTTATTCATTGATCAGACAAATATGCAACAGACAAGAAAAGCTCCAGCTTAACTGGAAGAAACCTTGAGTAGGAAAAAACACATCTTATCTATGAATTTCATGAAACTTTGTGAGGGAGTATGTCTGGCTTCGCATATCTGCAAAACTGTCTGACCAATGGCCTTCACATATTTGGTGTGTGTGTATTAGTGAGATCCCAAGGGAGTGTATTGTCGGATTTGAAGTTGGCCTGATCAGCGGTTCTCCGGAAAAAGCGACAACACAACAATTACATTCAAAGTCAATGCGAACAAGAATAACAGGCATCGTCGATGGGTTACAAATGTCAACCAATCAGGAGGGAGAACCCTAAATTCCAGTTCCAATTTCGTCTGCTTACTTCTTGTTTTGTCACATCCAGTTTCACTGTATGAGTTCTCTCTCCTGGATGGATACAGTTGGTATCACAGAGAGACGGAGACACACCTGTTACTGAACAAACATACTATAGCATTACAGCTATGGGGATATAAGGATAGCCCTATAGGCTACACAAAATATAATTTTCACACCGCAACTTTAATGCACAAATCTGAAGCATGTCATGTGTAATGTATTTGTCTACAGTCTACACTATACGGTATTAGAGCCGCAGACCCTTGGGAAGCAGAACTAGAATGAACCAGAACACAGTGGTGGACTCCACCCTTCATAATTGTCATTGCGTCTCAGCCTGTGGGGAAAAAGCACTGAGGATATTTGTTACACATTGGATGAGCGACCAATGGGCATTAAGCCTTGTTTATACTTTTACTGTTGTACGATTGTGCCGCACACCGAAAACAGGCGATCTGCAAGCTGGCGACACGTCGCAATGCGTCACACCAGCAACTATAGATCGCCTCATTTCAGCGTGTGACAACATACGACAGAATATAAATGAACCATTAGTCTGCAGATTTAGTCTCATCTCCTGTCTCTCCCCTGCCTCCCTGGTGTCCCACAGAGGACTCTCTGCCCCCTCTAGACGGTTAGAGGGGTCCCTCGTGTCCCACAGAGGACTCTCTGCCCCCTCTAGATGGTTAGAGTAGTGTTCTAGCGCTCTGCTAATTAAGGCCCAGCGAAGCCCACGTTACCATGGCAGAGGGCCCCACACCTGGGAGGCTAATTTTAGTGTCATCGTCCCAGGGATATTGACAAAGTACTGCTGCTCAACCTCTTACTGTACTCTTACTGTAAGCTCATGACCGGATCCTAAATCACATCAGTTTTTCTTTAGATTAATTGCTTTTTGTACACGAACACACACCAACACCAATGAACCTTTCGTACAGAGCTCTACTAGTGCTAGGACAGGACATAAAATTAATTAAAAACTAAAAAAATTACAGTATAAGCAAAGAAGAGAGACAGAGTTATTAAAATGTCAACAAGACATTGTAACTGTTGTTGTTGATGTGGTCAGTCTATGTCAGTCATCTGTGTCTTGACAGCAAACAAGTATTTTATTGCGAGTAGGCTAACGTTTTGTTCCAACTGACCTTCATCAGGCAGGGTCAAATAAGCAACATAATGGAATAGAGGGTTTGCATGCGCGTGACATCATCATCATATCCGGAACGTTAAATGACCTTAAACTCACTTTGCCACTCACTTTGCCACTTGATTTGCCATTCACTTTATGCATACCCTCTATATATGGAAGCGTTTAGAGAGGTGAAGTCCAATCAGGGAACCACGCCAATTTGTTACTATGGAGATTTCTATTTTTATTGGCGGTCAGACCAATCATTACATTATACTAGACTTATACGTGCCCGTCGGCCATTGGCCTACTTGAGAACGATGCAACTTGGGGACCTAATAATAGCCGTTGTCAACTTGTCATAGCACTCATTTTGCAAACTGACTATGAAAAGTAATCAATTGGCAGTTGTGGGGTTGCCATGGCAATCAATTGGCTGAGGCAGAGGCTGGAAATTGCACAGGTGAGGGGACTTGGGCTCATTAGGTCCACTGGCAGAGCCTGACCGGAGCCTTTTGTGGTGTTTCTGGACAACGGTGTATATGCCACGGACTCGAAGCCGGGCACTGCACTCCCTGTGGGGGTGTGGAACGTGTGTATCAAATTTGAAGTCGTGGGGCAAAGTGGCAAACGGTTCTCGAGTTACGTGCATTACACACACACACACACACACACACACACACACACACACACACACACACACACACACACACACACACACACACACACACACACACTGTTTCCTGCCCTGGCAGTGTTTGACCTCAGGTGTGAAGCATCGTTCCCTGGGGTCTGTGTTAGGGTTACAGGTGTCCTGGCCCTGGGGCCCTGGGGCCCTGGGGTCTGTGTTAGGGTTGCAGGTGTCCTGGCCCTGGGGCCCTGGGGTCTGTGTTAGGGTTACAGGTGTCCTGCCCTGACAGTGTTTGACCTCAGGTGTGAAGCATCTTTCCCTGGGGTCAGAGAGCATCAGATGGCGTTGTGCACACTGACTGAGGGTGAGACAGGTTGAAGGTGAGACGGGGAGAGAGGGAAGTAGGCTAATCCTCCCCCATTACTTGGACTACTAGAAGAAGACGCACGCGCACACATACATTTGTATAACTATACTTGTGAGGACATCAACGTATACCAAGCTTTTTTAACCATTTTTAACCAAGCTCACAACGCGTCGCAGCGGCGCACATTGTGAACTTGTAGATCTGCTGTTGTTGGTGCGCGACACCAGGGCATTGACCTTAACCTCACCTCTACATGCCGTATCCTAACCCTGACCACAACCTAACCCCTAAATGCCTTATCCTAACCCTGACCACAACCTAACCCCTAAATGCCTTATCCTAACCCTGACCACAACCTAACCCCTAAATGCCTTATCCTAACCCTGACCACAACCTAACCCCTAAATGCCTTATACTAACCCTGACCACAACCTAACCCCTAAATGCCTTATCCTAACCCTGACCACAACCTAACCCCTAAATGCCTTATCCTAACCCTGACCACAACCTAACCCCTAAATGCCTTATCCTAACCCTGACCACAACCTGAATCTGTTCCTACAGAACTATTTTGAAATATATGATATTGAAACTGAGTTGATGATGCCATCGGTAGTATGATTAGGCTATTATGATTATTACGATTTCATGACTGGGCATTATAATACGCTGGCCCTTCAAAATTGTCTGATTCATGAAATCAAGGCATGACATGTAAGGATTCACTGCAGCCACCTGTTCTCTGCTAACCTGCATTAACCAGAGGCCCCCCCCACACACACACACACACATACATCCACTCTCATACAAGGAGTAGCTTAAGTAGGCTTAACTAGTCAGACGCAGCTTTGCATTATCTCATACTTACAGTTCACTTCAGGGGAAAAGGCACGCTCTACTCAGACAGGATTTAAATCATTTTCTCATACTTGCAATCAGGCTGTACTGTAGGAAATACTTTGAGGAAGGTCACCTTTCCTATCACCTTTAAAATAAAATAAAATACTTAAATGATGATCTGATCTGATCTGCTCCAGTGTCCTATCCTTCTTCACCAAAATATGCTGTTCAGTGGTTCTCGAAATGGGGTCCAGGGACCTTTACAGGCCTGTAACTCTGAGAGAGACTCCAAATTGGATTATTTCCGAGTTATGGGGGTACTTGACATTAAAAAGGTTAGAGAAACGCTGGTTTAGTTTAATATCAGATTTCGCTGTCCCAGTTCTCAGGAAATATCTTACTTTCAAAGAGTATATCGTCGGGTGGAAGCCTCATATGTCCAAAACTCGTACTTTTCAGGATTCAGATTCAAAAGTACAAAAGTAGCAGATCTACAAGCTCGAGAACGAGTTGCTTTGCACCGTGTTTTGATCTGGGGGATCTGCTACTTTTATATTTTTGTGTGACACTAGTTTGATCATGTTAGTCTTTAGGACACAGACAGTTTGGATATGGAGATGAGAGGTTAGTTTCTGCCCGACAGCAACGATATTAGATGAGTGTCAGAAAAGTGGATAACTAATCCCATTAACAATCAGGATAAGTATCTTTGCTCTCTGGGATTATTCTGCTTGTAAACTGACCCACTTTTCCCCCTTGGCATTGCCCTTTAATGTCTGCTTTGACTGTCTCTGTTAACTTATTACCAGGCATTGATTTACTCAACTCACCATAAGATTCGAATCACGATACTATAGGTTCATGATACGACTTCTCACGATTCATTAAACACACAATTATTTTCCAGACAAAAATCCAATATTTTCTTTCTCTTTTAATTTTCTTCTCCTCTTTTCAATACAAAAACTCCTTTCTTAATTAATTATCTTACAAAGATCCTGTATTTTCTTCTCTTTTCTTTAACGTGCCCTCTGCCGTTTGCAATTTAAATTGTCACCAGTTTGAATCGATTTAAGATTTGCATCGTTACATGCCTACTTATTATTGGTTAGCATCATAAACTGCTACTCACATAACATACTGTTGGTGTATGTCCTCCTCATCAAGTATCCCTTGTATGTTTTGAATGAAACCATGGTGTCAGAAGCCATGTGGTATCTTCACAATGTAGGACAGTGGCTCTCAAAGTGGGTGGTCCAGGGACCGCCAGGGGTCCCGACTCCCCAGCAAAATTATAATGTAAAAATCAGTTGCACCACTTTAACCCTATCCATTGGCTATTTGAGAACGTTTAACACATTGTATAAAGTATTTTCAGATGGGGGCCAAATCTACCTGGTATACAATAAAGAATACCGGTATAATTGTATTTCTAATTGTAATTGCAAATACACTGTGTCGCAAGTTCAGCATGTGTTCTGTACCTGTGAAAATCACACTTTTTAAGGCATATTGCACATCCTTGTATACTGCTCATTTGTATAAGCAAGAGAGCATGATAAAACTCAAGGTGGCATATAATGATAATATGAGGTATACAGTATAGTATACAGTAAAATGATAGTATGAGGCTGCTGCTATAGGATGCTCCATGAAGCTCCAGTGATAGCCTTAATGTAAACGAAGTCCACACCCACAACACCAGAGGGAGTGCAACAAACCATGTACAACCCAGATTCGGCACAAACAAGGGACTAAATTCTTTTCGCTCCTATGCCACCAAAATGTGGAACGCCCTACCAACAGTCATTAAGACATGTGAATCCCTTGACTCCTTCAAAACCGCTCTCAAAGGGCACCTACGGATGGCTGCAATTCGAAACTGGCCTCTGTAAAATCTGAATCCCCCCCACCCCCCCCCCCCCCCATTTTCCCTCACTGTATATTGTATCTTTTCCCTTTTTTGCTTCCCATATGATGAATTCCTGTTCTGTACTTTAGCTACATAGAAATGTCTATTTGTATGTCTCTAAATGTCTGTATGTCTCTAAATGTCTGTATGTCTTTAAATGTTTTGATGAATTGAACAATGTGGACCCTGTTGTAAACAAGTGTAATGCTTAATTGGGTCGTCCACTCACAGTTGACAGTATTTGTATTGAGTTTGTGCTTAAAATGTACTGTAAATTCTACAAACTGTTAATAAATATTTCAATCAATCAATCAATCAGCCATATGTCTGTAAGTGTCGGGGTTCCAACTTGCCCTGAAGTTTTAAGAAACTTGATGTATAAATGTATGTGCAGAGCAACTGAGTCAGAAAATGACATCATTACTGCTGTGACTAACCATGTGTACAGTTCGTATAGATTCTCTTCCAAATTGTGGAAGCACTGGCGGACTTGTCTGCATGTTAGACATTGAAAATGTATTTGTATTTATTTTTTTGTACTGTGTACTTGATTTGTACTGTTTTATATGTGGGGGATTGTTTATTATTGGCTTCCTCCGGTAACTGGTAACCCAAACCTCACGGATTGGCGTCACGTCACGTTTGTGCAGCTACGCCAGTATGTCCCTGATTGGCTAACCCGGCCTGTCGGCTTAACTGATTGGCAGAGCTTCAAATAACATTGTGCCATGAAGCAGTAGGTTACATGGAATGACTTGCATCGTTCTCGACATGGTTGGACGACCCCATAGGCCTAGTGGATCCTTGACATTATACAGTATAGTATTATACAGTACAGTATAGTATTATACAGTACATTAGGACGAGTGTTTTCAGACCTTTTCATGCCACAGATCGCCAATCACCAAACCTACTCCATCAGGCCGGGCCCCCCATTTCAAATTATTCTGTCATAGTACATGAAAATATGTTTTTGTTTAAATTACATTGAATTGCCATAATTATGCATGAATTGATTCATCGTGGTGATCTTTTTTACATTATTTATACTATGGTGGTTTGGGCATCGGGTTATAGGATGCCTCTCGAGCGTCTCCCTAGGGAGGTCCTCAATGCACGCCCGTAGTGGGAGGAGACCCCCGGGCAGACCAAGGATGAGATGGAGGAATTATATTTCCAAAATCTGCAGGGAACGCCTCAGGATCCCTCAGAATTAAGTTACTATAATGGTGCAGTGGAGAGGTCTGGATCTCTCTGGTGGAGCTGTTGCCCCTGCGACCCGGCTATGGATAAGCGGTTGAAGATGAATGGACTATTGATTTTGAATAGTAGCCTACACTCAATAGTCGCACTTTGGAAACCTTAATGTTGGTTCCCCCTTCCCCAGACCGCACTTTGGAAACCATAATGGGGGACGGGGGTTCCCCCTTCCCGGACCGCACTTTGGAAAACTTAATGGGGGTTCCCCTTCCCCGGACCGCACTTTGGAAACCACAGGCAGCTGGGCACGCAGCCCCGCCCACCAGTCCGTGACGTAATGTCGTGGTGCATCTGAGCTCTGAGCTGTAGTGTAGTAATCATTAGACGTGGTGGTGGTGAATGAATGGGGATGATGGTGAATGATGGCTTCACTCATACAACAGCACCGTTATGGCTTAAAGAACAACCTAAACAACGGCCACAGCAACACGCTATTTCACGTCAAACTCACCGACAGCGCCCTGCGCTCCCTGGAAGCCTTCCAGAACCTCAAGGTAAAGAAAGATCCGTATTTTTTGCTTCATATTGGCTTGTTAACGTTTCTTATACGTCTTCATTGTCAAAGTTGTTGCCCTGTTTTATGTTTTAAGGTTGAATGTAACTTATTATGACGCTGTGTTGTTATCGTGATTGCAGTTTATATTTTTATTGGCGTGCTGCTGTGTTGAGTTGCTGTCTTGCTGACTGTCGCTCCAACAAGTTTTGCCACAGCAGCTCAGTGCGTTAAGTCCGATCTGCAAGCCCACAGCAGCTCTTCAGTGCGTTAACTCCGATCTCCAAGCCCACGGCAGCTCTTCAGTGCGTTAAGTCCGATCTGCAAGCCCACAGCAGCTCTTCAGTGCGTTAACTCCGATCTCCAAGCCCACGGCAGCTCTTCAGTGCGTTAAGTCCGATCTGCAAGCCCACAGCAGCTCTTCAGTGCGTTAACTCCGATCTCCAAGCCCACGGCAGCTCTTCAGTGCGTTAAGTCCGATCTGCAAGCCCACAGCAGCTCTTCAGTGCGTTAAGTCCGATCTGCAAGCCCACAGCAGCCCGATATGCAAGCCCACATGAGTGGCTTGAATTAATTAAGGAGCCTTTAGTTTTCTGTAAAGTGAAAGAAACGGTTGTGTATTTTAGGCTACAATCTGAATCTATAGGCATTTATAGACCATTGGGTTCTGACCTGTAGGGCTAGACGCTCTTGTGACTTGTCCAGAGAAACGGCGAGTGTTTACGGCCGGGCTACGTAAACATAAACGGTAGTCGGTACTATAGTCCATAAACAACAAGGTAATTAAGTGCAGAGACTCTGTTTTCTGTTTGTTTGGACATAGCCTAGCTAATAGCTGTGTTATGTGTATGTATATGGTCAATGCTTTGCTGTGTGGAAATGTAGAAAATAGTGAATATCATATCTGCAATTTGGCTCACAATGCGTTAGATCAGCAGCTATCACACTTTGATATAGCTGAAGTGCAAAATGTTATTGTAGAGTGAAAGTCAGGGGGAAAAGAAAAAACTAAAAAAATTCTAGTACAGTAGGCTACTGAAGTATGTAGCATACTAGTTAGTATAGTTACACCTTGTATCCTATAGTAGTAGACAGTATTTACCTTGTATCCTATAGTAGACAGTATTTACCTTGTATCCTATAGTAGACAGTATTTATTGTATCCTATAGTAGACAGTATTTACCTTGTATCCTATAGTAGACAGTATTTACCTTGTATCCTATAGTAGACAGTATTTATTGTATCCTATAGTAGACAGTATTTATTGTATCCTATAGTAGACAGTATTTACCTTGTATCCTATAGTAGACAGTATTTACCTTGTATCCTATAGTAGACAGTATTTATTGTATCCTATAGTAGACAGTATTTATTGTATCCTATAGTAGACAGTATTTACCTTGTATCCTATAGTAGACAGTATTTACCTTGTATCCTATAGTAGACAGTATTTACCTTGTATCCTATAGTAGACAGTATTTACCTTGTATCCTATAGTAGACAGTATTTATTGTATCCTATAGTAGACAGTATTTACCTTGTATCCTATAGTAGACAGTATTTATTGTATCCTATAGTAGACAGTATTTACCTTGTATCCTATGGTAGACAATAATTTACCTTGTATCCTATAGTAGACAGTATTTATTGTATCCTATAGTAGACAGTATTTACCTTGTATCCTATAGTAGACAATAATTTACCTTGTATCCTATAGTAGACAGTATTTACTGTCTACTATAGGATACAAGTTAAATATTTTATCTGCATGATCCATATTTCAACTTTCGTTGATGTTTATTGTTTTTCTTAAATGAATAAGTAGACGACCTACAAGCTCTATTGCAATGCAATGTTTTTAATCCATTTTGACCTGAGATCAGATTCTAAAAATGTCTTCTACATCCTGACAGTTTTCTGAAAAAGCTATGTTGTCAGTCGTTTTTCAAAAATAGCAGACCTACAAGCTCGTAGCGCGCCACTCGGTGGCATGCTATGAGCTTGTAGATCTGCAATTTTTCTATTGGCTCAGCGGTAGAGTGACCAGATGGGAACCGCAAGGTTCTCAGTTCGAACCCGGGCTCCTCCAGAGTTGGTGTCAAAGTGTCCTTGAGCAAGAGGTACAAAGGGAGTCTACCAACGCGCCTCAAGCCTAAAACGGCTGATCCGGTGCTTCACAGGTGCAAGGACATCATGAGTTGCATAAGGAGAAGAGACTGGAGCAGCACGGACATTTAGAGCCTTTTATTTAGGTGCTGAGTATACAAACGACTAACGTTTCGACCTTGCGGTCTTCATCAGTGTCCTTGAGCAAGACTCTGAACCCCTAATTGCTCCCGATGTGCAGGTTGGTGCCTTGCATGGTTTCCTCCGGCATCAGTGCAGTGGCGGAAGGTTCTTATAACGACAGTGGGTGCCCACCCGCCCCGCACCGCCACCCAACCCCCCCACCGCAGCGGGGGAAAAACAGTTTTGTTGGTACTTTATTTGCAGTTTGCTAATAAACACAGTGGTGCGCTTTCAGTTCACAACGAACACGTTATTTATTTATTTCCCCCAGATGGTCTAAGTTCTAACAATGTCATGATTTGACCAATTTATTACCAATCTCGTACACCATTGCTCACGAAAGCAAGATCCTTGACCCAATTACAGCCACTGCATCTTACCTTTTAATTAAAGTAAAAGTAGTCTGAGGAAAAGGAACAGTTCTGTTCCCTGGACATTGTTTTGGGATATTATGGCTGAGATGGCTCTGTTTGTCAAGTCTCAAGTCAGCGTGGAGATTACCCGGCGGTGTTGCTGCCCCTCCGCTCCCTCCAGGCTCATGGCTCTTCACAGACGGGCCGACGGTACACAGACAGCAGCCTCATCCGTGCTGACCGTCTCAGTGTAGTGTTGCTGCAGGAGTGTGAATGAACCGTGCGGTCACTGGAACAAAAATCCACCGTATTAGCATTTGAATACCTGTTCTGTGAACACCGTAAAGGTGTGTCCCTACATGACAAAATGACCAGGGTGAGGGGAGCTTCAGCCTTCAGTCAGTGGGTGCTATTTGGCTTACTATTGTGTCAGTGGGTGCTTCAGCCCTCAAGCACTCCCGGAGTTGACGCCGTTGCATCAGTGTGTGTATGAATGGGTGAATGTAATGCACAATCTCTGTAAAGTACCTTAATTGGATAAAGAAGGCGCTATATAAATGCACCATTTAAAGTGTGTTTTTTTATTCTGCAGCACACTAGTACCCTCTGCTTCCACATGAAAGATAAAAACTCATGTTTGAAAAGTGGACTTATTTGAGATATGACTATGAATCCTGTGCTGAAACGTGTCTCTCTCTTCTTGTCTGCAGGGATCCTTACCAGGTCAGCCCTCTATCTGTTTCAAAGGAAACCAAGGGGTAAGTTGTATTGTTTACACAAGTGCTACAACACTGCTGCTACTTGGCTGTGTTTTGACATACTGTACAGTACACTGCACATTGTCTTTACTGTCCGTCTGTCTAGCTATGTGTCTGTCCGTCTACTGTATAAAAACGTACAATTTTGTGCAGTTAAAACTTTTTTAAAGCCAATGTTTTGTTGAACCAGCTATCTGTTGAAACTGGACCAGTGGTGTTGACATTAATGCATCCTCTCTGGCACTCCCTCTGAATTGAAGGAGGTATTTTCAGCCAGAGACCAAAAAGAGGTGTTTGTCAAATGTACAAAAATACATTAACCGCTTTATTAATTAAACAATAGTGAAAATAACCTATCTACAAGCATTCCAAATTTCGAATGTTTTTTTTTTTGTAGGGAAGAAAAAATTAAGATTTTCTACACATAATAATTGCTCAACAACCGTGCGCATGTGTGTGTGAGTGTGTGTGTGTGTGTGTGTGTGTGTGCGTGTGTGTGTGTGTGTGTGTGTGTGTGTGTGTGTGTGTGTGTGTGTGTGTGTGTGTGCGCAGGTTAGTGGGTCAGGGTCATCCTGCAGGCTGTGAAGAGGCTTTGTTAGATGAGCGAGCAGCACTGCCTGGGAAAATGAGACTGGAGGGGGCAGGGTGGAGAGACAGACAGACAGACATGCAGAGAGACAGACAGACAGACAGACAGACAGACAGACAGACAGACAGACAGACAGACAGACAGACAGACAGACAGACAGAGACTATAGAATAGTCTATCTATATCTATAGTATCACAGTATGGTGGTGTTTGTGATGTGGAACCTATACAGTATGTAACCTAATCTGTACAGACATAACCCAGATCATCTGCAAGGCTACAGGCCTGAACAGTGAAATCCAATTGGAATGAGTTCACTTTTGTCTCATATTTGGACAATAATATTCTTGACTGAGTAGAAGCTTTATGAGGACTGCTGTCATGTATAGAGTAGTGTTTATGTTGGGACCCACTGTAGATATATTTTCACTATTGTAGGTACAATAATACTTAATAATTCCAATTAGGCTTAGCATTGCATTGCCAACGGTCCCACGGTTCATGAGCTATTCACGCTCAAAGTTTGCATTTTCAATTGAGTGCTATAGCGCCACCCTTTGGCCAATGGTCATGGGCTTCGTATAGTCACCGTTTGGCATGGCCCTCTACCAGATTCTCATGTTTCGCGAAAACCGACTGCACGGTTCAGCCAGAACTTCTATTTTTGGTGGAAGAAGAAGGAGGAGAAGAAAATAAAAGACAAAAACAATAAGTGACAAGTCCCTTCGGGACTTCTTGGTCCCTTAATAACTTAACAATAAAAAGAGTACAGTAACCATCACAATAAAAGTATAGTTGCGCCTCTCAGTTCACACAGGTGTGATTTCGGCAATGTTGTTAGTTTTAGTCAGTTACAATAACCCTGTTCAGCGGTGTCACGGTGTGACGCTTCCCCATGTGACGTCAGCTACAATAACCCTGTTCAGCGGTGTCACGGTGTGATGCTTCCCCATGTGACGTCAGCTACAATAACCCTGTTCAGCGGTGTCACAGTGTGACGCTTCCCCATGTGACGTCAGCTACAATAACCCTGTTCAGCAGTGTCACGGTGTGACGCTTCCCCATGTGACGTCAGCTACAATAACCCTGTTCAGCGGTGTCACGGTGTGACGCTTCCCCATGTAACGTCAGCTACAATAGCGCTGTTCAGCGGTGTCACGGTGTGACGCTTCCCCATGTGACATCAGCTACAATAACCCTGTTCAGCGGTGTCACGGTGTGACGCTTCCCCA
>NC_139699.1:13304097-13386597 GCF_964188405.1 Protomyctophum parallelum
ATTACAGGCTGGGGTTTTATTACATGAAAGAATGGAAGGTGATTACAGGCTGGGGTTTGATTACATGAAATAATGGAAGGTGATTATAGGCTGGGGTTTGATTACATGAAAGAATGGAAGGTGATTACAGGCTGGGGTTTGATTACATGATGAATGGAAGGTGATTACAGGCTGGGGTTTGATTACATGATGAATGGAAGGTGATTACAGGCTGGGGTTTGATTACATGATGAATGGAAGGTGATTACAGGCTGGGGTTTGATTACATGATGAATGGAAGGTGATTACAGGCTGGGGTTTGATTACATGAAGGAATGGAAGGTGATTACAGGCTGGGGTTTTATTACATGAAAGAATGGAAGGTGATTACAGGCTGGGGTTTGATTACATGAAGGAATGGAAGGTGATTACAGGCTGGGGTTTGATTACATGATGAATGGAAGGTGATTACAGGCTGGGGTTTGATTACATGATGAATGGAAGGTGATTACAGGCTGGGGTTTGATTACATGAAAGAATGGAAGGTGATTACAGGCTGGGGTTTGATTACATGATGAATGGAAGGTGATTACAGGCTGGGGTTTGATTACAAGAAAGAATGGAAGGTGATTACAGGCTGGGGTTTGATTACATGCACTGATTACAGGCTGGGGTTTGATTACATGAAATAATGGAAGGTGATTACAGGCTGGGGTTTGATTACATGATGATTGGAAGGTCATTACAGGCTGGGGTTTGATTACATGATGAATGGAAGGTGATTACAGGCTGGGGTTTGATTACATGATGAATGGAAGGTGATTACAGGCTGGGGTTTGATTACATGAAAGAATGGAAGGTGATTACAGGCTGGGGTTTGATTACATGATGAATGGAAGGTGATTACAGGCTGGGGTTTGATTACATGAAGGAATGGAAGGTGATTACAGGCTGGGGTTTGATTACATGATGAATGGAAGGTGATTACAGGCTGGGGTTTGATTACATGATGAATGGAAGGTGATTACAGGCTGGGGTTTGATTACATGAAAGAATGGAAGGTGATTACAGGCTGGGGTTTGATTACATGATGAATGGAAGGTGATTACAGGCTGGGGTTTGATTACATGAAAGAATGGAAGGTGATTACAGGCTGGGGTTTGATTACATGATGAATGGAAGGTGATTACAGGCTGGGGTTTGATTACATGATGAATGGAAGGTGATTACAGGCTGGGGTTTTATTACATGAAGGAATGGAAGGTGATTACAGGCTGGGGTTTGATTACATGCACTGATTACAGGCTGGGGTTTGATTACATGATGAATGGAAGGTGATTACAGGCTGGGGTTTGATTACATGCACTGATTACAGGCTGGGGTTTGATTACATGATGAATGGAAGGTGATTACAGGCTGGGGTTTGATTACATGCACTGATTACAGGCTGGGGTTTGATTACATGATGAATGGAAGGTGATTACAGGCTGGGGTTTGATTACATGATGAATGGAAGGTGATTACAGGCTGGGGTTTGATTACATGCACTGAATGGAAGGTGATTACAGGCTGGGGTTTGATTACATGCACTGAATGGAAGGTGATTACAGGCTGGGGTTTGATTACATGAAGGAATGGAAGGTGATTACAGGCTGGGGTTTGATTACATGCACTGATTACAGGCTGGGGTTTGATTACATGAAGGAATGGAAGGTGATTACAGGCTGGGGTTTGATTACATGAAGGAATGGAAGGTGATTACAGGCTGGGGTTTGATTACATGCACTGATTACAGGCTGGGGTTTGATTACATGAAGGAATGGAAGGTGATTACAGGCTGGGGTTTGATTACATGATGAATGGAAGGTGATTACAGGCTGGGGTTTGATTACATGCACTGAATGGAAGGTGATTACAGGCTGGGGTTTGATTACATGCACTGAATGGAAGGTGATTACAGGCTGGGGTTTGATTACATGCACTGAATGGAAGGTGATTACAGGCTGGGGTTTGATTACATGCACTGAATGGAAGGTGATTACAGGCTGGGGTTTGATTACATGATGAATGGAAGGTGATTACAGGCTGGGGTTTGATTACATGCACTGAATGGAAGGTGATTACAGGCTGGGGTTTGATTACATGCACTGAATGGAAGGTGATTACAGGCTGGGGTTTGATTACATGCACTGAATGGAAGGTGATTACAGGCTGGGGTTTGATTACATGCACTGGATGGAAGGTGATTACAGGCTGGGGTTTGATTACATACACTGAATGGAAGGTGATTACAGGCTGGGGTTTGATTACATGAAGGATTGGAAGGTGATTACAGGCTGGGGTTTGATTACATGCACTGAATGGAAGGTGATTACAGGCTGGGGTTTGATTACATGAAGGAATGGAAGGTGATTACAGGCTGGGGTTTGCTTACATGAAGGAATGGAAGGTGATTACAGGCTGGGGTTTGATCACATGAAGGAATGGAAGGTGATTACAGGCTGGGGTTTGATTACATGCACTGCACTCAAGACTGCAGCATTAATCACTGGCTGGCAGCGCATGTAAAACATGTAAAACTGCACACAGAGAGCTGACCGTGTCCAGTACACTGACTGATTGACTGTGAGATCGCACAGACAAGAGAGAAATACTCACACACACACACACACACACACACACACACACACACACACACACACACACACACACACACACACACAAATCACTCTTTGTCTCCGCCAGGCTGGATACTATATTTTGGCCTCTGTGTGAGCAGCTAATCTCCTGCACCGTTCGACTGAACTGTGTGAAACAGCAAAACCTCAAAATGTTTACAACGGCACATAATTTCTGACCATTAATGTGATGAAGACGTATCTGTCTGACTTAGCATATTCCATTCTGATTGGCTTCCAAAGTTTGCAGGAGTGATGCATGAATCCAATTTATCAGATCCCATTCCAATTGCCTATGACTGGCTTCCAACGTTTGAAAGTCCTGGCCTAGGCAACCTGGCCTGGCGAAGACGTGTCCTGCGAGGAACATGCCCCCCCCCCCCTCGCTCTCTCTCTCTCTCTATCTTCATGTCACTCGGTCACAGACAGACAGACAGACAGACAGACAGACAGACAGACACACACATTGTGCGTTCCATTGTGGTGGCTGGTGGTTGGGGACACTCCATTGTGGATCAGCTTTTAATGTCATGGTGAGGCCTGGTGGCTCTGGGAACCAACACAGCTCTGTCTGCTTTGGTCTGCCATGATGACACCAAGACAATGCGTGCATGTGTGTGCGCCCATGTGTGCGTGCGTGCGTGTGCAGGCAGTTGCACCCAGTTTTAGCCCTTGCCCGCTGCTGAAAGACTTCAGTATAAGGTCTCTGCTGAACGATAGATGGACAGGTCAGCAGATAACCTTCCCACCCCCCCCCCCCCCCAACAACTCCAAATGTCTCCATGCTGTTGGAGCATCACAAACTGCATGCTAAGTTCTCTTGAGAGCTGCCGCGGTGATTAATGGGTCTTTGCTAAACAAAAGATCACTGGGAATGTGGGCAGCAATTAATTCACGCCCTCAACACCACCACCTTCATCAGAATCAGTAGGCTACAGCTACACAAACTAAATGAGCCAGTCACCAAAATATAAGTTTCCCCCCCAAACCTTGTCCTTTGATATTATTTAATTACACTAGTACCAATGACAGATGTGTTGATGTGTGTTAATTGCTCTTGGACTGTGAAGTCTATTAGCCTGTTATTGTTCTTTGTACTAGCTGTTACTCTGACATATTTATTTTAGTGAGGCTGTCGGAGAATACTATAGAGAGTTTGCACACGCATGATTTTCCCATCAGGACATCATCTAGACTGAGTGGCAAAACATTGAGCAGCATGGAGTGTTGGGAGTTGGAAATCACTCAACCGTCCTGTTTCTAAATGTCACATAATGCAGGAGGCAGCGAAATGTTGTGTTATTGAAAACAAGCACTTCCAAACTCTGACACATGGTGGATTTTTATGAAACAAAAACTTTGCAGATAGAGGATAATTCAAGCTTTTCGTACAGCTGCAATGTTGGTGAGTTTAAACATTGTTTAAATGTAATCAGACAGGACTTTTCTGTTTGGATTAATGGGCTGTCAGGGCCTGAAAGTAGTTTTTTGCCACTCAGTGGGCGTTCCCGCATAACTTCCAGGTACGATGATGTCACGCGCATACCCTCTATTCAGGATGAATCAAGATGAACAACATTAGACATGCTTGAATCTGGTCGGCACTCACCATGAAGTTAAGCTGCCTTTTTGTGCACCTGCACCTTAATTAGGTGTATATGAAGGAACGTGTGCACTTTTCCCAAGGCTTCCATAGGCCGGTGTTGCGCCCCTGTGGGGTGGGAGGTGTGTATGTGTGTGTGTGTGTCTCAAACAACTGAAGACATTCACTGCATAATGTACGCATGCAGCTTTACATCCTCAGTTTCGCTTTTGTTTTCACTGTGGCAAGCCCGAGGGAATTGAGCATGCCAACATGTTCACGACGTCGGCACACTAATGCAATCCCCATGCATAGTGAGTCAGGGGGGTTCAGAGTGACTAGACTCAGCCCCCCTTAGTGACTCAGGGGGGTTCAGAGTGACTAGACTAAGCGCCCCCTGTTGTTAGAAGGCAGCGGTGGTGACGACGACAGCCATGGCAGACAGAGCAGGATGTCATGGCACTGCTCCGAGGAGACAGGAGGGAGGGGGCTAGAACAAAAGACAGACTGTTTGCCATTTAGTCAGTCTGCTGAGGATGTGGAAACAATATATGATGCACGACATGTTACACCAGTGTCTCCCAATCAATGGGCTGCGGACCCATTTTCATGGGTCATGAGTATAGTATACATATTTTCAAAAATAGATTTTGTTTTATTAGGATTTCTTTTTGAAAGATTGTAGATTGTAACTTGTAGATGGCCTGTTTTGGAAAAATGTGAAAAGGTTTGAAATCACAATGACATAATTCATTTCGGCTCAGATTGACCATAGACCATTTATTGCAAAGCTATTGCATGTTAGTATGGCGGTGTGCCTCTGCTCATGTGATATCAGATGATCTGCGTCTGATTATCTGATATCACATTTGATATCTCCGATTATCTGTGCACCGAGACACAGCTCTGATATCAACAACCCCCCAGAGCAGAGCCAAAGATACAATAATCCATGAACAATACACAGTCAGTAATGACACATCAACACATGATTCAACACAATGAAACACAACACATGATTCAACACAATCACAACAATACAATAATATCCCATAACCCCTGGACTAAGAACTACAGGGAGGAGGCCGGGGAGGTGGGGGACATTTTCACGCAGGCGCCGCACGAGCTGCTTGACAGCTCAGCATAGAGAAAGAGAAGTGAGCTGAGGCTGCTTAAGTAGCCGCCTGAATTGCACTGTGGGAATGAGGGCGTGGCCTAGAGAGGCAGCGGGTTTAAAGAAGCAGTATAGATCACTATATATACCGGCTAAACCTACGGTGGTTGTCGGGGGAAAAAACCTTTGTGTCATATGAGGGTTCCACCCAACAGTGACAATATGGGTTTGGCTGCTGTTGTAACCAATATTACTAACCCTAACCCTAAAAACAGTACGGGGAGTCTTAACCCGCCACGTCAGACTAATTCCCCCCCCACCACCACCACCACCCACACTGACGGCATTCTCTCCATTTTTGTTCAATTGCCTTTATGGTTCGATGAAGGTCAGGAAAGTGACCCCTGTGTTCCCTGTGCCGTCTCATAAACACTTGGAGGTATTTATGACATTTTTGGGTCACCCCCCAGGGGGGTGAGCCAATTTACCATTTATTAAATTGCAGCGATTTTGTGTCAACCTTCCCAGTTCTAGATTCATACCCTCTCTTCTTTGGATTGTAATTGGTTGGTTTTTGGCATCATTACACAGGATATGGCACATCCTTAATGAGGAAATTAGATCTGAAGGTGTGACTCACTGCATGTGGGTGCGTGTGCATGTGTGTGTGAATTAGTTTCTTCCTGTCTCCCACAAAGTGACAGTATTAATATCTACTCTCAAACTCAACTGCCACATTTACACCTAAACATTGAATTTCTTGTGGTCTCTTTGTTTGTCAGAGGGACACTGTGGAGGTGACATTACGTTACTGGGAATAGTACTGATTCAGTTCTCTGTCTCATGGTGTGGGATGAGACCTATAGAGGGTACACACAGGGCTTACTAGAGACATCAGACACCAGATGCTGTCACTCAATGTGATTCAGACTTCCCCAAACCAATGGGTATTTTTTTTTTATTTTTTTTTATTTTTTTTGCGGCTTACGCCTTTTATTGATTTTTGAAGGGACAGACAGTAGGCTGACAGGAAACGGGAGAGAGATGGGGGGATGACATGCAGTAAAGGCCGTGTCGGGTCCGGGAGTCGAACCCGCGGCACACTGCGACTGGATTACCAGTCCGGTGCCCAGACCGTTACGCTACGGCCTGGGCCAACCAATGGGTATTTTATTTATAATAAAATATATATTAAAAAAATGTTGGCCAAACGTTGTGGGAAATAAGCTGACTTGGCAACCCTGGCACCTCTGCCGGTGCCGAGGATGGAGCCACCAGCCAGGACCGGCCTGACCTCCAGAACCACCAGCCAGGACCGGCCTAACCTCCAGTGACAGAACCACCAGCCAGGACCGGCCTGACCTCCAGAACCACCAGCCAGGACCGGCCTAACCTCCAGAACCACCAGCCAGGACCGGCCTGACCTCCAGTGACATTGATTACAATGTGAATGGAGAGCCAGAGAGAGAGAGACGGGTCGAGGTCGCTGGCAGCTCCCGTCTGGGAGCGGATGTGTATTCACTAGTCAGTGTGTGGGCGTGAGAGGGGTCGACGTTTATCTTAAAAGAACAACTCAGTCTGCGGTCACCTCCAACTCTGCCTCTTTCAGCTTTACTCCTGACCTCTCTGCGGGGGAGGGGGGGGGGGGGGGGGCGGGGGTCACTAAGCATTATTGGGAAGAAGCTCTGGTCAAACAGCAGATCTACAAGCTCACCTACAAGCTACAATAAGTGAGCTTGTAGATCGACTATTTTTGGCGAAGACATTTGACGTAGACTCATTTGGTGTAGACTATAGAGTCTATACCAAATGTCTACAGTAGCATCTCCGGTCCGTTTCACTGAGACTAGAGGGTTGAAGTGGTTAAATAAATATGCGTTTCAAACTATTTAAAAAATATATTTTCATCGCCCATTTTCTTTTTCCAAAATTCCATTCCAAAAACTGCAGATTCCCTGAATATTTCACTTGAAAGGCAATGAATGTTTAATTATTCATGGTCAGTTGGATTCTTTTAAGTGCCAAGTCCTTTGTTGAGAGCGCCTGGTCGTCTTGCGTTCAGAGTTGCAGTGTTGTTGTTTCTCTCAGGAGAATCACACTCAGGGGCCCTCAGGGGCCCTCATTGCCGTCGGGGGCCCGATGGCTGGGAATGAGACACGCTTGGAGGCTTTAGTTCTGCTAGGGCCCCCGATGGCAGACAGCCCAGTGGGGGGTCCGGACTGGAGGGGTCTGCCCTGTGGATGTGTTAGGAAGAGATGACACTGAATGCCGGGAAGTCTCCCTTCTGGCTTCACTGCATTACCAGGCCACACAGCAAAATCCTCAGTGTTTGTTTAAAATCACACCCGTGTGAACGGAGTGGTGCAGATCCCCTCGCCACCTCTCTCTCTCTCTCTCTCTCTCTCTCTCTCTCTCTCATTAGCAGGCAACATTGCAGCACTATCTCTCTCTCTGTTTCTGGCGCCCCCTACTGGTACCCTATAGTCATATACTTGTGCTTATGGCCACATAGGTGGCCACATAGGTAGCCACATAGGTAGGTGGACACGGACATTGCTGGTTGTAGGAGTGGTTGCACCACTCAAAAAAACACTTGAAGGTGGTGTAAGAGATATTATTTTGTTAAAATAAGTGCTAAAGCGGCACAATGTAACGTGGTGCAACCACTTCCTTGAGTGACTATGTGTGTGGGTGGGTGTGTGGGTGCGTCTGAGCACGAAAACAGCATGGTTGTTTTTCACCACCTGTGTGCAACCTAACACACACACAAACACACGCACTCGCCCCACGGCACCATCCACCATGGGCACTCGCCCCACGGCAGCATCCTGTGAACAGGTCCATCAGTCATGCATTGTGCTTGGTGGTGAAGAGGAAGCAAGTGAAATATGGTGAAATATCTCCTGAATGCTTTCATGCCCGACTGAATCCTGACCTTTGTTGTTTTTAAATGGATGCTGGAGGATGATGCCAGCACTACACATCAAATATTTACGTTGGCGTCTGTCAGCAGAGAGAGAGCGTTCCCTTTGCACAGCTCGTTAAATGTCTCAAATTAACTATTTCATTGAGCCGCTGATTTAAATACAGAATTTTCTGAATCCGTGTGTGTGCGTGCGTGTGTGCGTGCGCGCCATGCATCAGCTATGTACATGATAGTACCAGCACTTTGTCAGCACAGCAGGTTACACACACACACACACACACACACACACACACACACACATTTTATAATAAGCCCTATATACTTTTTTACTTTTTGAAAGATTTACATTTTTATTTTCTATAAGACCAGTTGGATTGATATCACATTGAGAACATACAGGCAGCAGTTCTGCTACCCCAGGTTGGAATACACTGCGGCAGAGTTGTCAGGATTCCCCGCGTCAGCAGCTCAGGGGCCCTATGGGGCCCTCAACACTAAAATGCACTAATGCATCTCCAGCTGAGAGGTGGCCTCATTCTTACAGTTAGTGTAAACTGTGAGGGCCATTTTTTTCCTTCATGTTTGCGTTTGAACAAGACCTTTGTAGTTTTATGACAGTGTTAAGTTGGCTCTTAAATGTTTACAGATCAGCTACCATACTTGGTTGCCGTGAGAATGAGATGGTGTGTGTCATGAGATCACTGGGGTTTTAAGTGAGATGGTGTTAATTAAGTTCAGGTGCCTTTTAAGTGAGAGACACGGCCGCCCATTTCCTCTGCTTTTTCCTCAAGAAATATGGACCTTCAAATGGGTCTGATCATTGCTGCTTACCCACTTAAAGCTCTTTTGTGTGATGTGGGGTCATTTTCATATAGACAGATACATTCAGATTTATTTTTGCAACCCGGTACAGGCTTTATAGTTTAGACATACTATTGGTCCGACTGGCATTAGACCGAAAACCTACCTCAAACCCTAACCTAACCGCAAGCACTGGATCAGCGCATGTCCCCGTTGGTGTGTCTAATCTGCCTGTGCTTCCCTTCGCTTGGAACATATTTTTTAATGGCTAGCGATTCAGGGGCTGAAGCCTGGACTGTCACTGTTGACATTGTTTTCAAATGCTTCTGACTAACATTCTGTGCAACGCAAGCAGAGCGCTGAAAATTCATAGAACATAAATCAGATGTCCTGTCTCGCCCCACCTCCTTTAAGCCTTTGCAGTCGCATAAATAAGATGTCGGTTTTGGAAAGACAAACCAACAACATATTTAACAATGCCGGTTTTATTGCAATTATTTAATTTAGACAGGACACAAACATGGCTGCTTCCCTTCCTGAATTGGCAGTTGAAAGGCAGTAGACCCTGACTCTCTTATGAGACATCCTACTTTACTCCATAAACAATTTATTCCAAACCTCAGTTTATAGGGAGTGGAGAGAGAATTGAAAGAAAAAAACCTTTTAATAAAAACCATTGGTGCCGGCTTCCAGTTTCATGAGTGTTTGCACAATGAGGAACATGAGATTGCTTTGACAGATTTCGTAGGTGTTTTGAGATGGGTGGCACCAAACAGAAAGGGAAATGTTTTATTTTTTAGTGTTCCATTTCTTTTGTCAGGGCGCTTGTTGAAATGTCAATGTTGTGAACCTTGTTTTACAGCTGTTATGCTAAAAGATTTTAGCATATTCTTTATTGACTGAGCATTGTAGATTAGAAGGCATCCATTGATGTTAGGACATCTCCAAAGTGTAAAAATTGTAAGCAATAACAGCATGGAGAATCTATCATAATATAAATAATATAATAATAACAGCATGCAGAATCTATCATAATAATAATAATAATATAATAACAGCATGCAGAATCTATCATAATAGCTGATAACTGATAGGAATCTTTGCTGCAATGTTGATGACCAAAATATGTCAGACACAAATTAAATGAATGTGAATTTGTCCATTTGTAATTCTGAGAGTGTGTACAAATGTAACCAAATGGACCATTAAGGGTCAATTTGGTTACATTTGAACATGCTCAGAGTCAACACTGATGATTTCCCTGCAGAAAATCAAGCTGTATTACATATCATTTTTGGGGTCCTTGACAAGAAATATTGAGAACCGTTGATCAGGCCTAAATGGGTTAATGTACTGTTTATTTTTCCCTGTACACCAAGTATCTTCCCAGAAGATAGGTAATCTACAAGCTCACATGTGTGTTGCGAGTGTGACACGTGTGAGAGATAGACCTTTTGGTCGAAACGCGTAGGTTCTGTTATTTATTTGCCTTGCTCATCATCAAACAAACTATTCCATTTTTCACCAAAGACGGAGTGCTTTGGATTCCCTTCTTTTCTTTTCAAGGCTGCAACTTACACCTTGACAAGCAGTACAACTTCGAGGAAGGATACCTTGGTTTTACCTGTATCACCAAAGAGCACCCATCTAAGAATACCTTGTCTATATGGCTTTACCTGTATCACCAAAGAGCACCCATCTAAGAATACCTTGTCTATATGGCTTTACCTGTATCACCAAAGAGCACCCATCTAAGAATACCTTGTCTATATGGCTTTACCTGTATCACCAAAGAGCACCCATCTAAGGATACCTTGTCTATATGGCTTTACCTGTATCACCAAAGAGCACCCATCTAAGAATACCTTGTCTATATGGCTTTACCTGTATCACCAAAGAGCACCCATCTAAGAATACCTTGTCTATATGGCTTTACCTGTATCACCAAAGAGCACCCATCTAAGGATACCTTGTCTATATGGTTGTACCTGTATCACCAAAGAGCACCCATCTAAGGATACCTTGTCTATATGGTTGTACCTGTATCACCAAAGAGCACCCATCTAAGGATACCTTGTCTATATGGTTGTACCTGTATCACCAAAGAGCACCCATCTAAGGATACCTTGTCTATATGGTTGTACCTGTATCACCAAAGAGCACCCGTCTAAGAGCCACTAACAGATCCCTGCAGCGCTTCCATTCCTCTATTTCTAACGTGTGCGTGCGTTTGTGTGTGTGTGGCCGGCCCACTGGCCCTGGAGGTTGTGCCATGCTCCAGTGTGTCTGCCAGGGGACCTCAGGCACGCCTCACTGGAGCTGCCTCTTCAAAACACTGTTTACCCAGGGGGATTTATTTAAAGATGTGTGTGTGTGTGTGTGTGTGTGTGTGTGTGTGTGTGTGTGTGTGTGTGTGTGTGTGTGTGTGTGTGTGCGTGTGCGTGTGTGCGTGTGCGTAAGTTCAAAACACACCAGCCTGGTCTCTTTCTCAAGGCCTAACATTAAAATAGAAGCAGTATTTCTCAATGTGTGGCTCCCACACTGGGCTAGGATCCATTGATCTGTGCATTACAACAGCTATGATCCATTGATCTGTGGCTCCCACACTGGGCTAGGATCCATTGATCTGTGCATTACAACAGCTATGATCCATTGATCTGTGGCTCCCACACTGGGCTATGATCCATTGATCTGTGGCTCCCACACTGGGCTATGATCCATTGACCTGTGGCTCCCACACTGGGCTATGATCCATTGACCTGTGGCTCCCACACTGGGCTAGGATCCATTGACCTGTGGCTCCCACACTGGGCTAGGAGCCATTCACCTGTGGCTCCCACACTGGGCTAGGATCCATTGACCTGTGGCTCCCACACTGGGCTAGGATCCATTGACCTGTGGCTCCCACACTGGGCTAGGATCCATTGACCTGTGGCTCCCACACTGGGCTAGGATCCATTGACCTGTGGCTCCCACACTGGGCTATGATCCATTGACCTGTGGCTCCCACACTGGGCTATGATCCATTGACCTGTGGCTCCCACACTGGGCTAGGATCCATTGACCTGTGGCTCCCACACTGGGCTAGGAGCCATTCACCTGTGGCTCCCACACTGGGCTAGGATCCATTGACCTGTGGCTCCCACACTGGGCTAGGATCCATTGACCTGTGGCTCCCACACTGGGCTAGGATCCATTGACCTGTGGCTCCCACACTGGGCTAGGATCCATTGACCTGTGGCTCCCACACTGGGCTATGATCCATTGACCTGTGGCTCCCACACTGGGCTATGATCCATTGACCTGTGGCTCCCACACTGGGCTATGATCCATTGACCTGTGGCTCCCACACTGGGCTAGGATCCATTGACCTGTGGCTCCCACACTGGGCTAGGATCCATTGACCTGTGGCTCCCACACTGGGCTAGGATCCATTGACCTGTGGCTCCCACACTGGGCTAGGATCCATTGACCTGTGGCTCCCACACTGGGCTATGATCCATTGACCTGTGGCTCCCACACTGGGCTATGATCCATTGATCTGTGCATTACAACACACTGGGCTATGATGTTCTTCTTTGTTGTTGTTGTTGGTGTTCATAACGCAATGTAACATTTGTGTGTTTGTGTGTGTACACACACGTGTGTGTTTTTAATTTATCTGATAATTAATTGTGTTTGTTTTCCTCTCACAGTACATAAAGATCCCAGTGTCTGCGGGCGCTGCTGATACGTCATCTACTGTACGCGTTGTCTCCTTCTACTTGTCCACTGACAGCAAGGACCAGCCTCAGGCTAGCTTCGACTGTGTCCAGCAGCATGTCACCAGGTAAGGACCAGCCTCAGGCTAGCTTCGACTGTGTCCAGCAGCATGTCACCAGGTAAGGATCAGCCTCAGGCTAGCTTCCACTGTGTCCAGCAGCATGTCACCAGGTAAGGACCAGCCTCAGGCTAGCTTCGACTGTGTCCAGCAGCATGTCACCAGGTAAGGACCAGCCTCAGGCTAGCTTCGACTGTGTCCAGCAGCATGTCACCAGGTAAGGACCAGCCTCAGGCTAGCTTCGACTGTGTCCAGCAGCATGTCACCAGGTAAGGACCAGCCTCAGGCTAGCTTCGACTGTGTCCAGCAGCATGTCACCAGGTAAGGACCAGCCTCAGGCTAGCTTCCACTGTGTCCAGCAGCATGTCACCAGGTAAGGACCAGCCTCAGGCTAGCTTCGACTGTGTCCAGCAGCATGTCACCAGGTAAGGACCAGCCTCAGGCTAGCTTTGACTGTGTCCAGCAGCATGTCACCAGGTAAGGACCAGCCTCAGGCTAGCTTCCACTGTGTCCAGCAGCATGTCACCAGGTAAGGACCAGCCTCAGGCTAGCTTCCACTGTGTCCAGCAGCATGTCACCAGGTAAGAAGATGACCACTATGTCCAAGGAAGAAAGAGACTTCCACCTTCAGATTCAGATTAAAATACTTTCTAACAAAATAAAATAAGGATAAAGTTATTAGGTCAACCATTTCTTTGTATGTTTAAGTTATTTGTCCTTATCTGCCCAGCGGAACGTTTTTGTAGGAAGCCTAAAAGACGTCGACGTCGTCGTCTTCTTGTTTTGTCAGCCTGTAGTCAGGGATCATGTTAATCCCAGTTGGTTTTCCACACATTAATCCCAGTTGGTTTTTCAACACATTAAATCCTGCATTGAACCCGTCTAGCGTGAGAGCTATATCGGTACAGTGACATAACATACTGTACACACAGGACGACAAAGCCACATGATGGACACTATACAGCTATACTGTATATTGAGACGGTTGCACGCTGTCCTCAGCTGGCCCCAGTAAAAGTTGCAATTGGATTGCGTTTTAATCTAGCACTGCATCTATCAAATAATAATGTGTGTGTGTGTGTGTTTGTTTGTTTTTACAATTAATACATTTAGACTAGCCAATTATTATTGAAGCATTATAATGCATTATAAATGTTATTATAATGCATTATAGACCGTGTTACCTGGTATAACGTGCTGAGTTTGCATTATTACCAGCAATAATAAATGATATCATTATAATGTATAGTACAGTACTTCATAAACCCTGTTAATGCATAACAATAATGCATTATAAATGTGGTTTTAACGCATTATAGCCACAACCTTAAAGGTCTTATACCAACCATTTTATAATAATGAATGAATGGATGATTAAATTGATTACTTTGATGAAGTGCTCATGGATGACGGTTCATGTCATAATAACTATCAGAGACAGTACGGTCATTGTTTAGGTGAAGTCCTGCCTTGCTCTTTTGTTCTAAGCAGGGTCTGTAACAACGGGTGGCTAATTTGTAGTCCATTTATTTTTAACTTTACATAAAAGAACCGATAGGCTGTCTGTAGCAGATAGGTTGTAAGTTGTAGGTCTGCTATTTTTTAAAAAATCATAAAAATGCGGCACAAATCTTTGAGGCCTAAATGGGTTTAACAGTGACGTCACTGACTCCTAGCTGCAGCACATGGCATGTGTTTATTTATTATTATTTAATTATTTTCACGGCTCGTGCTGTGCTACTCAAACACTAGTGGATTATCAATCATTCTTTGTCAACATTCAAGTACCAGAAGTACAACCCATGTAAAATAATGTGTCATTATAAAAATATATAAATTATGATTATAGTCCACTTCCTCCTTTTAGTACGAATGGCTTTCACATTGCAGCAAAACGTATCCAAGACTTGACTGATTGCGATCCCGGGTACGGTTAGGCAATCCATTCCCGGGAACGGTACGCATCATTCACACTAACCACAACATCTGCAAAGTGGTCCTGAGTGCGCACCTGGGACCACAGTGTGAATCCCCTTTAAGATACACTTTTATCTGTGTTTAGGAAGCGGAACGCTAGAGTTTCCTTTCATGCCATCTGGACATTTTGCTTTAATTCCTTGGACTGCTTCACCCCTATTTTGTTTTCCCAGCGATGGTCGGGACCGTCTGGAAGGCCAGGGCAGCATCCAGGACAAGATCACAGTGTGCGCCACTGACGACTCCTACCAGATGACCCGGGAGAGGATGAGCCAGGTGGAGAAGGACAGCTGGAGCCGCGCTGCCATTGAGATCAAACCAGGGGCCACGCATCCAAGTAAGGTCAAGGTTGAGGAGCACTGGCCTAAACTATGCTTCTCTTGATGATATTATGATCCTGTTACTGTGAACGTTGGCCAGAAAATTAATCTATCAATTTATTTTTCTCCAGGTAAATGTGTGAAGTTTCAGAAGAGACCCGGAGCCCTTCTGTCCGACATCTGCGTACAGAAGCACTCGCCCACCACACGGAGGACCACCCCCCAGGGCTCGCTGGCCAATCAGAGGTCTTTGAGAGAACGCATCATCCACCTGTTGGCTGTCAAACCTTACAGGAAAGCAGAACTTGTGTTGTGGTTGGAGAGAGAGAGAGCCACGCCCAAAGATAAGGCTGACCTGGGATCAGTGCTGGACGAGGTACAAATACTCTGAAATACATGTTAATCGTTAAAAACTGTTGCTTTTCAAGTTTTCAGGTGATACATCTTTGAGCGGCACAGCTTTGTGTGTATGCAGTGCTTAATGCTTGCCGGAGCTCAGCTCCGAAACTTCCCTCCTGTAGAATGTAGAAGGACTCAGAGGTTGTCCAGCAGGGGGAGTGGTTCTACCAGGCTACTACCGCCACCCCAAATGCTCATACAACATACAATTCATCTGTATTATTGCAACAGCAAGTCGCATTTACTATGAAATCGTTCATTTCCTGTCAGTCACTCATTATCCCCATACATTGGAATGCCCCCAAATAAGCCCAGGTCTTGTGACATCACGTGACATCATCAGGGATGGAGATAGTAAATGCGACCTGCTGTCGCAATTACAGTAAGCCCATATATGGAGATCCTGTTGTCATCAATATTGGCCAGCAATTCTACATCTGACCTCAAACCCTTAGATCTCCATATATGGATATATGTCAGAACCTGCAATTATTTGACAATTATGATGACAGCCCTATAGGCCTGTGTCAAGTGGTTCTGAAGGTGTGCTGTGTGGCTCTCAGGTGGCCAGGGTGAACGTTAAGGACGGCAGCTACGTGTTGAAGGACGAGTTGCACAACCAGCCACAGAGAGACAGGCCTGGATACGCAGAGGAGGAGAGACTGCTGACCAGCAACAAGACGGACGGACAGCTGATGGGCAGGATGCTGACCAGGTGGGTGTCTATACCCTTTTTAATAATAATGCGATGTTGACACTGTCATTTACCTGCTTAAGTATTTTTTTGTTGCTGTTGTTAATGTTTGTTATATCTCTATATGTCCTCATAATCACTGCTATAGAAGGTTTGTTCGGTAACAGGTGTCTCTCCAGCTCTTTAGTAAACAGAAAAGGCATTTTCAGGTTGGGGTAATAATTTCATCTAGTCAGCAAAGAGAACTCATACTGGATACAGAACAAGTGAAATGGGAAATAATTAAACAATAAAAGATGTAAAAGGCCCCACCACCTATGTATAAAGATCTACAAGCTCACAACATGTGCACCACATTGTGAGCATGTACAAAGGTATTATTGTCTCCACCAGGCCGAAGGCCTGGGGAGAGAGTATGTTTTGCACTCCATGTGTGAGTCCGTCTGTCTGTGTGCGTCCGTCCGTCCGTCCGTCTGTTACCAGCTAATCTCCGGCACCGTTAACCCGGTCGGTGCCAAATTTTGCACACACACTCCCTGGATGCCAACGATGAACCCAAATTCTCCAGAACAGCCCCTTATAGCACCACCAGGAGGCCGACTTTTGATATTACTCCTCCAAATTCTGTCCAGAAATACCGCAAAAATGTTACACAGTATCTCTATAGTCATGTGTTCAAGACGGATCTGTCCGATATTTCATATTCCATCCTAATTGGCTAACATTGGCTTTCAAAGTTTGAACAAAAAGCCTCAAATCATGAACGTGCAATTTACGTGAAATCTTTCACAGACTTTCCTACTAGGCTGAGGAATATATCCCACCCTTGTCCCATTGGCCTGTTATAGCACCACCAACAGGTGGATTTTTGCAAAACACATTTTTGGAACAAGATTCCTCAAATCATCCAATTGCCATCCTAGGCGTGAGAAGAAATGGCACCCTTTCACATTGGCCTATTATAGCGCCACCAGGAGGCCACAACCTGACCTGCCCCCCTGGTGGAGACCTGTGCCCCGAGGGGCACTTTATCTAGTTACATCTGCTATTTTAGGGGTGCAACACTGTTGTATTATAGAACGGTGTCCAGGTGTTCCTCAACACAGCGCCTGCCTCAGCCTGTCAGCTGTAGAGCGTTTAACATTCCTAACCGTATTCCTAAAGCGAGCCCCATATGTTATAAACGCTACACTGTTATTTCTTCCATAGTTAAAGTTGAAAACAGCTATTTGCCCAGTAGTCTCCTGATTGGCATTTTCTTTCTTTCTGTTTTGCAGGAAGCTGCAGGTTCACAGCAGTGGCGGTCAGTCGCGGGGCGTCCACAGCAACCTGTCCATCCACAAGCTGTCAGGGGAATCACCGTCTCATCAGTGCACAGTCAGGAACCCTACCATGGTAAAAACAAACACTCTTTTCTGAATGTCATTGCTAGCTATAATTCAACATTTTATATGTTTGTTTTTTTATTTGGCGGGGCATAAATTAATGGCCTACTTCTTCAGAGAGTGTTGCAAAAGTAGCAAAGTAGCGAAAATAGTCAATCTTGTACTGAGCTTGTATAAATATTGAGCAAGAACTTGTGAATAAAGAATAACTACGTTTTTTGCATCTTCTAAAAAGTAACTGTTTTGAATATACACCCGACATCGTTTTATTTCAAACATGCAACATCTGCTAAAAGTAAACAATTGTAAAGTTCCACTTTTTCAATTATAATAATGTCATCTCCCAGAAACGGCCAGTGCATTCAGACAGCCTTCAGGACAGCCCGGCCGCTAAGAGACAGCGACCAGCGAACCCGCCCCCCAACCAACCGTTGATCTCCGAAGGCGGGCTGGAACCCGCGATGGCCACGCCCATTCCCACTCCCCTCAACCCCAGTTTCCTCACAAACACTGCATTTCAGAGGACCAGTAACCACACTGGCAGCTCCCCACCACCTAGGCACAAACTGTCCTGTTCCCTGGACACAGCGCTCTGCGTGCCAGACAGCGCTGGGCGAGGAGGCCCCAAACTGTCTCGTTCCCCGGACACAGCGCTCTGCGTGCCAGACAGTGCTGGGCGAGGAGGCCCCACCACGGGCGCACAGCCGCCGGGCGACTCGGAACACAGGAAGAGGAAATCCAAAAGGCACAAAGACAAAGAGAGAGAAAGGTTAAAAAACAACGCTGGATGCTTAGAGAGCAGCCCTGAACTTAAGCACAACCCTGGATGCTTAGAGAGCAGCCCTGAACTTAAGCACAACCCTGACAAACTGGACAGTAAGAGTTATTTGTTTGTTTGTTTGTTTCATTGGTTCTCAGATTTTTTTTTAATTTTATTTCAAGGACCCCATAACTCAAGTTACAGACCTGTAAGGATCTGTAACTACAATGTAGCCTGTAACTAAAGTTTTCAAATAATTGTAGTGGAGTAAAAGGTACAATAGTAGGATTGGAGGATAGGACTAGGAAGTAGAAGTACTCAAATTTGTACTCAAGTGTGTATACATAGTTACCACCTCCCACTGAAAACTCTGCTGTGAAATGACTCATGACACGTCTGAGTCTCATTGGGTACAAAAAATAACACATTACCACAAAATAACACATTATAACACCACAGCTTGTTCTAAGCTGTTGACCAATCAGCTGTATGAGTGGTCTCTGAGTGAGTGTCTATCTGCTGTCTGTACACTTAATACCCATAAGTCCTGTCTGGTGGAAACCATTACTTTACAGACAATAAGAGAGAAAAAAAAGGAAAAAAATAAAACTTCCCAGTGGGTGACTTAACTGGTGGCTGCCCAGTACAACCGCAGTCTCATTGTCACTCTCCGCTTGGTCATAGGGTGTGTTTTTATGCCTGGTTGTTTAACCTATTTAGTCCTGAGCTCTACAAATGTCTTCTAAATCATGACAGTTTTCTGAAAAACCCTATGTTTCTATGTCAGTTGTTCTCAAACATTTTCATGTCAAGGACCCCCAAAAATACCCCCATCTGAAAATATGTAGTTCCAGGGACCTCCCAGAAGCAACGATTTGAGTTGAAAACATTCACTCTGAAAGAATATATATTCCAAATTTGTGACACATTTTCACGATTTTTCAAAAATAGCAGACCTACAAGCTCGCTATGAGCTTGTAGAATAGCTAAGTGAGTGTTTAGTAGATGAAAATAAAGCTATCTTTAGCTAGTCAGACAAAGTGTCATTCGTCATCACACAGGAGTTAGTTTACATCATTATCTGTGTGTTATTCCAGATCCCAACAACACAAACTGTATGAGCTCACCACTCCAAGGCAAGCCAGATTACCTGCTGTGAGTATAAACAGGATGGATGGATGGATGGTAGCTCTGGTCCATAGCTCTAATGCGTTGCATTTAGATTTAGAACTATGATACTCTCGACTTCCACCGCTCGCATGAATGCAGACCAGCCTCTCGTCTTTAGCGTAAATAAAAATAACACAAGTGCTCCCACTAAGGAAAGTAGGCTTTCTATTTACACTAAAGACGAGAGGCTGGTCTGCATTCATGCGAGTGGCGGAAGTCGAGAGTAACATAGCTCTAAATGCAACGCATTAGAGCTATGGACCAGAGCTGGATGGAGGGATGGATGGATGTTTCATGTTGTCACATTTAATGATGTTGATGATATAGCAAAGCAACACTATACAGGCACCATACTGCCTGTGGTTCATGCCATATACAGGCACCATACTGCCATATTCAGGATGAAAGGAGAAACAGCCAATAGAATCAGAACTTTCTTGTCACATCACCCATCATGTTCCATGTCGCCCCCTATAGGACATATGTGACCATCACCAGCGCGGAGCAGCGGCAGCGCTACCAGGGCGACTTCTCTGCAGAATATGACGAGTACAAAGACCTGCACGCCAGAATCGCCACCGTCACACACCTGTTTGTTCAGCTGGGACACAAAATCAAAACGCTGTCCCCGGGAACGCAAGAATATAAGGTACAGTACAAATAATATTGTATATAACTCATATACTGTCCCCTGTGGACACAAGAATGTATGGTATGCATGTACACACTATAGAAATAATACATATACTGTCCTCTGAACACAAGAATATATGGTACACACGTACAAAAACTGTCCCCTGGCCACAAGAATATAAGGTTCACACGTCATTTTTACTAGTTGACTAGTTGCCTATATTTTACTAGTCGAGTTACTAGTCGAGTTGTTTAACTACCTATTATGTACAAAATCGGGGGGAAAAAAACTTTTTTTACTAGTCAACTAGTACAACTAGAACAAGGTCGACTAGTGGATTTACTAGTCGACTAGTTGAATAGTCGACTAGTTGCTTAAAGACCTAACACACGTACACAAATATTAAGGGCTGTGACTGTCCACAAAAGAGTTCTTTGAGTGTTACTGTTGAAAGCACCCACTTTGGACATCAGACAGACAGAGCTAGACGTGCACTGAGCCAGACGCCTCTGCTCAGTGACTGCGTGTTTCTCCAACCGCCCAAAGTGACATTGATGAGCGGCGCTCCTCTCCCAAAAGTTGCACTGGTTTCAGCTTGAGTGATCCGCAAAGAGCGTTATGATATGCTGAGAACGCTGAATCGCGAGAAGCGATTGGAGTGAATAATAACAATTGTTTGTTTAATGTTTTGTGCCATCTAGATACTAGAAGACCAAATACTGGAAAAGTACACAAAGTATAGACAGGTATGTGATGTTCTCTTTGAATTTGAATAAACACACAAATACACATTAAGATAATAAGATTAACCTTTATGGATGCCTGGACATGGACATGCCATGGACATTCAGATATCCTAGCACACACACACACACACACACACACACACACACACACACACACACACACACACACACACACACACACACACACACACACACACACACACACACACTCACTCACTCACTCACTCACTCACTCACTCACTCACTCACTCACTCACTCACACACACACACACAAGCACAGAGGGATCAAGTTGTTGAAAACCTCCGTTTTCCCTCATCCGTACAGACGTTCCCAGACGCGCGGGCAGAGAAGAGGCGCTGCGAGTACCTCCACGAAAAGCTGTCCCACATCAAACGCCTCATCACAGAATATGATGTTCTGCACAACGCCTCCTAGCGATGAAAAACGGTCCTGCATCCACATAAAATGTATCATCACTGACTACCCTTACCTCTGGGTGTACCATCGGAGCTAGATGGAGCCTTACGAGTCCATTTGGTGTGATATTCTACTGATGCGCAAAGATTATTATTATTTTGTTTTTTAAGAGTACAGAATACTATCGGACCACAGAGTGTGAAGTATAGGCATTGTCTCTAATGAGGGACACAAAATGTTAAAGGGTTGTTCCAGTTACTGTGGCCATAGCCTCGGAAACCCAGATGTTTTATTTACTGGGGCCATAGCCTTGGAAACCCAGACGTTTTATTTACTGGGGCCATAGCCTCGGAAACCCAGACGTTTTTATTTCCAGGGAGAAAATGTTAAAGGGTTATTTCAGTTACTGGGGCCATAGCCTCGGAAACCCATCCATCCATCCATCCATCTTCAACCGCTTATCCGTAGTCAGGTCGCGGGCAACAGCGGGCAACAGCTCCACCAGAGTGATCCAGACTTCCCTCTCCAGAGCAGTGACTTCTTCCTGGGGGATTCCGAGACGTTCCAAGGCCAGTGAGTCGATGTGACTCGGAAACCCAGACGTTTTTATTTCCAGGGAGAAAAACAAAGTCTGGGGCCAAGTCCACTTCAATTCGGCATACAGTAGCGCAAACTACTACTACTCTGCTGATTTCTGATCGCCTGCACTTTTGTTAAATTGACGAACACACACACACACACACACTCCTCTCTCTCTGTCGCTCTAATAAATTAGTCTCATGTCGCACAGCTGCGTGTAGTTTCTCCCGGGGGATCCTGCCGGGAGCTGCCTATGCCATAGAAAGCATAGGTCGGGTTCCAGTCTACTGGGGCCATGCCTTGACGCTCCACTCAGCCTTGGAGACAGACCTTGGTTCAGGTCATTCATTGTTGCAAGTCTTGCATGTCCAAAAGTGTTACTTTTCAGGAAATGTAAAAAAGCTCACAGTGCTTGTGGATCATCTATTGTATGTGTATATATATATATATATATGTTGGAATAAGTCCTGTAGGTTCGTTGTAGTGCATGGAAGCAACACTATGTAACTATTTTATGAATAAAATGTAATCTTGTCCAATCCGTATTATCGAGTATGGTAATTCAATATAATTGGCGTGGTTGTATTTTGTCTCCCTGCGCTTCTATTGAGACATTTAGATTGTGTATCATGTCATGTCTCACTTGGATACAGGTTCTCTTTTTTTATGTATTTTTTTGTGGCTTTCGCCTTTATTTTATATATTTTATGGGGGGACAGACAGTAGGCTGACAGGAAATGGGGAGAGAGATCGGGGGGAGTTGAACCCGCGGCACACTGCCAGACTGGACCGCTGAGCCATGGCACAGTTGGATACAGGTTCTGACACAAATATTGACCTGATGGTCAAGATTCTATTTATTCCTAATTTATCCTTTGTCAGCCTTCTCAGCTCAGCCAGGGCAAAGTGGCACAACTTTGCAATTCACCCTTTGTCAGCCTTCTCAGCTCAGCCAGGGCAAAGTGACACAACTTTGCAATTCACCCTTTGCAATTTTGCAAAAAGAAATTTGCAATTTTTATGCAATTTTTTTGTAATTTTTTGCTTTTTTGAAATTTTGCAATTCACCCTTTGTCAGCCTTCCCAGCTCAGCCAGGGCAAAGTGACACAACTTTGATATTCACCCTTTGCAATTTTGCAATTTTGCCAAAAATAAAAATGCAAAAAAATTTGCATTTTTTTGCAATGTTTTTGCAATGTTTTTGCAATTTTGCAACTTTGCAATTCACCCTTTGTCAGCCTTCCCAGCTCAGCCAGGGCAAAGTGACAACTTTGATATTCACCCTTTGCAATTTTGCAATTTTGCTTTCTCGCTTTCTCATTTCTCGCTTTCTCGCTTTTCCATTTCTCGCTTTCTCGCTTTCTCATTTCTCATTTCTCATTTCTCGCTTTCTCATTTCTCGCTTTCTCATTTCTCGCTTCTCGCTTTCTCGCTTTCTCATTTCTCGCTTTTCCATTTCTCGCTTTCTCCCTTTTCCATTTCTCATTTCTCGCTTTCTCATTTCTCGCTTTTCCATTTCTCATTTCTCGCTTTCTCATTTCTCGCTTTCTCATTTCTTGCTTTCTCATTTCTCGCTTTCTCATTTCTCGCTTTCTCGCTTTTCCATTTCTCGCTTTCTCATTTCTCGCTTTCTCATTTCTCGCTTTCTCATTTCTCGCTTTCTCATTTCTCGCTTTCTCATTTCTCGCTTTCTCGCTTTTCCATTTCTCATTTCTCGTTTTCTCATTTCTCGCTTTCTCATTTCTCGCTTTCTCATTTCTCGCTTTTCCATTTCTCGCTTTCTCGCTTTCTCATTTCTCGCTTTTCCATTTCTCGCTTTCTCGCTTTCTCATTTCTCGCTTTCTCATTTCTCATTTCTCGCTTTCTCATTTCTCGCTTTTCCATTTCTCGCTTTTCCATTTCTCATTTCTCGCTTTCTCATTTCTCGCTTTTCCATTTCTCGCTTTTCCATTTCTCATTTCTCGCTTTCTCATTTCTCGCTTTCTCGCTTTTCCATTTCTCATTTCTCGCTTTCTCATTTCTCGCTTTCTCATTTCTCGCTTTCTCGCTTTTCCATTTCTCACTTTCTCATTTCTCGCTTTCTCGCTTTCTCGCTTTCTCATTTCTCGCTTTTCCATTTCTCATTTCTCGCTTTCTCATTTCTCGCTTTCTCGCTTTCTCATCTATAGGGGTAAGACATGTAACCTACACTACAGTCTATCAGGGCTGAAAGTGGATGCTATGACAACAGTCTATAGGGGTAAGACATGTAGCCTACACTACAGTCTATCAGGGCTGAAAGTGGATGCTATGACACCAGTCTATAGGGGTGCCTCAGGATACTTTGATAATATTTGGAATTGATCAATGTCACATGAGTTTAACTACCCTCTCTAGGTTCAACTGTACTTGTGTTCTTTTTCAGTGTATAGTCTCTTCACCAAAAATGGCAGATCTACAAGCTCACTAAGATGTTGAGCTTGTAGATCTGCTATTGTTGGTGAATGTTCCCCCCCGGAATAGGAATGCTGGGGTTTAAGTGGTTAAAAACGTCTGTCCTAATGCAAACATTCTCTCCAGTTTTCCTCGTGACACACTGTATTTTTGAGAGAAAGGATAACATATTTACGTACAGTTACATTGTAATATGATAAAAGGTGCTGTAAAGTAACAGCGTAATTCATGGGTACCGTCACCGTGGATGAAAAGGTTATTTACAGGGGTGACCTATAGCTGTGCCAAAAACGCTTGAGAACCACATGGCCTATATCAATTATACATGTCACAATGTTGAATACCCTGTGGTGTTTGAAATGTATTGATTAAAAGTATATATTTACTTTTCATGCAGTTGAATAGTTTCCTTTTTTTTTTTACTTAATGAAAAATGATATACTTATAGCTCAAGGATCACTGTATTCAGGTCAAAGGTCACTGTATTCAGGTCAAAAATACATAGTTTTTTCCTGTGATGTTATTGGCTAATGTCTCCAGACGCTTTGAAATAGGCTATTTTTGTCCTACACAAAGATGTCTGTCTGTCTGTCTGTCTGTCTGTCTGTCTGTCTGTCTGTCTGTCTGTCTGTCTGTTTACACCTACACCTGTTTACATGTAGTAGGGGAGATGTAACCTTTTGCACGTTAAATTTTTTTACTCAGAGATCCGTTTATCTACACATGTAATATTTTCAGGCAACGGACCTACACATGTCTGCTACCATAAACCACTTCAAGTTATTTTTTTGATAAAACAGGTCGGGAGTTATTAAACCGAACGTGGACGCTGTTCCAGTGTTACATTTGCTGCGCATATCGGATTAATTGTGACGGCATGCATGATAAATGTAACAACGCTAAAAAACACCATTAAACATATCGTTTTCAGCTTAAAGCAATTATATTTCATTGAAGCAATTCCTTAGCATTGTTTTCATACCATGGATGTGATAAGTAAATGTATCAAACATAAGGGAAATATTAAATAGTATCGGGTGTACCAGTTTGGGCGTTTGAGTCAGTTCAATGGGAAAATACATTGATTAAACAAACGTTTGATTGATTGAGTTGTACAATGTTATACAACCCTAAACTAATTTTAGAATACACTCAGTAATGAAATAGGCTATTATTTCAGCCTACACCTGTTTTACACCTACACCTGTTTACACCTACACCTGTTTACATGTAGGATTGGACTTTACTCCACCCGGCTATCCTCAGCCTACACCTGTTTTACACCTACACCTGTTTACATCTACATCTGTTTACATCTACACCTGTTTACATCTACACCTGTTTACACCTACACCTGTTTACATGAGCTATATATCCTCATGTTTACATGCATGTTGCACATCTTTTCCCAACAGGTTTAAGTAGGCCTACTTATAATGCATGCACTGTTCAAGTGATTCATGCTATGTGCCTATTTTGTTATTTCACTTTGATATTTTGAGCACACATATTTTTCAGCCAATGATTGTGCCTGTTATTGCACTTTATTGCCTCAATACCAAGTCAAGTTGCCTCAAACATTATGGAACAACTGTCTTTTCTTTAAGAAGGGAGATGTAACACACTGCATGTATTTAAACCACCACAAGATGGCGCTGTAGCAACAACAGACCACCTGTTACACTCCACACTGTGCAGATCAAGTCCCGCGAGACTTTGGGACGGGAGTTGAGTTGATAAATGAGATCCAAGATGGCGGAATAAACAAGCCTACAGACAGCCACAGACACACGGCCTTGTGTTTATTAATATAAGTGTTTATAACCAACCAAAGGGTAAAATAATGCATGTGCGTGCCGTGCGTGTGTGCGTGCCTGCGTGCGTGCGTGTGCACACAGCTGTGATGATCAACAGTGGATGATACAATCACTTATCACTCTGACCAACGGACCAATGACGGACGGACTAGTCGAACAGGTGACTGGATCCAGTGGGTGGGGCTTTGGATTTAAATAGGAGCGGCCATGTTGTTTCCCAGCATGCTGTTTGTTTTGAGATCCAGGCTGTTTCACTGCATGCTGTTTGTGAGCAGAGCTGTTTGGTCCAAGGTAAGAAGCGTTTGTTTTGAGAAACACGGTTTTATCCTTGAGCACTGTTGTTGTTTAGACATTAGAGGATTTATAGGACTGTTTATTGTTCAAACATAAGAGGATTTATAGGACTGTTTATTTTTCAAACATAAGAGGATTTATAGAATTATTGTTTATTGTGACACTAAATGGACAACAATGTCAGCAATGTTTGTCCTTGTAGGCCTCATTCACACATAAAGAACACTGTTCTGTTGCCCTGCCTGTGTTTGATGGCCGCCTCAATGCTTTTCCAATGGGAGTCACATGGTTTGACCAAACATTTGTGTTTGATTGCCCCCCTCCATCAAATACAAATGTTTGGTCAAACCATGTGACTTCCATTGGAAAGGCATTGAGGCGGCCATCAAACACAGGCAGAGCACAGAACATGTTTATGTGTGAATGAGGCCTTGGGCCTCGATCACACCAAAAAAGCATTGTCTTGTCTGTGTTTGATGGCCGCCTCAATGCATTTCCAATGGGGGGCACATGGTTTGACCAAACATTTGTGTTTGATAGCTGTGTTCTGTCCCCCTCCCCCCCCATCAAACACAAATGTTTGATCAAACCATGTGCCTTCCATTAGAAATGCATTGTGGCGGCCATTAAACACAGACAAGACAATTTATTTTTGGTGTGATCGAGGCCTCATTCACACATAAACATGTTCTGTGCTCTGCCTGTGTTTGATGGCCACCTCAATGCCTTTCCAATGGAAGTCACATGGTTTGACCAAACATTTGTGTTTGATGGAGGGGGCAATCAAACACAAATGTTTGGTCAAACCATGTGACTTATTGGAAAAGCATTGAGGCGGCCATCAAACACAGGCAGAGCACAGAACATGCTTATGTGTGAAACATTTGTCCTGTCTGTTTAATGGCCGCCCCAATGTATTTCCAATGGGAGTCACATGGTTTGACCAAACATTTGTTTAATGGAGGGGAGGGGGACAGAACACAGCCATCAAACAAATGTTTGCTCAAACCATGTGACTTCCATTGGAAAAGCATTGAGGTGGCCATCAAACACAGACAAGACGGGTGTTTGTTACGTGTGATCGAGGCCTTAGAGAAGGAAGCTAACTAACACAAACAAACCATGGTTCCCAACAGTGGAAAGTAAATCATTACCTTTACTCGAGTATAGTGTAGAAAATATACTCTATTTGGAAACTCAACTAGTTTGTAGTTTTGTAATATTATTACTAAACATACTAGCCTACATTGTTCATTTACCACTACAGCCATATTTTGGCCATTTGAGAATGGCTGATCTACAAGCTCACAATGCATTGTGAATGACACATTGTGAGCTTTTATATCTGCTATTTTCAAAAGGTTTTTTCTGTTCAAAATGACCAAGTATGCAGATTGTCCCATTTGAAATGTTTAAGTACATTTTGATGCCAAAACCTTTTTACTTTGACTCAAGTTATATAATGTAGATTTTGAAGTTTAGATTCCCCCCCCCCCCAATATCTTAAAGGGATAATTCACTTTAAAAAACAAACTTTTTTTTTTTTTGTCATTGTATTATCTACTCGGGCTTATGTGAACACTACAGACAGTTTTTAAGTTACTTTATTCAGTAATTAGATATTAAATATTTTACTGCCCTGACCCTTTCCTATGCAAACTTCAAAACCCATTTTAACCATGAGAGATTCATCAAACGCTCAACTTATTTCCTGGTGACTGATGGTGTCCTTCAAATACGTGAGTGGGCTGTGCCTTTTCATTTAGCCTACCGTTCTTATTTATCTTTTAATAATTATTTTGAAAAATGCCCTCCAGAAGGAGGCCGGAACAGACAAAAGCATCAAAAATAAATCAGAACGGTAGGCTAAATGAAAAGCCACGGCCCCCTCACATATTTGAAAGACCATCAGTCACCAGAAAAAAGGTTGGGTGTTTTCGATCAATCTATCATGGTTAAAATAGAGTTTGAAGTTACAATGGGTTTGTATAGGAAGGGGGGCGGGGCAGCTAAAATATAATATCTAAATACTGAATCAAGCAACTTAAAAGCTGTCTGCTGTGTTCACATAAGCCTGAGTAGATAAAGTGAAATATCCTTAATATTATATGAATTTTACAATGTATGAAATCTGGGGAAAGAGTTTAATGTTGTTTTTATGTATGTCTTACAGGTTAATCATGTGACCTTGGTGTCATGTGTGACCTTGGATGGGGTCATCAGGAGATGGTGGTATTGGTAATAGAGTGTCTACTCGGCTGAGCTGAAACGTATAACGGTGTCAACGAACGCTCCCTGAGATTACGAGGCGTACGGTGCTCGGGACGTATTGTGCCATACAACCTACGCGGCTCTATTAATACCGGCTATCTTCAACCGAGCGACGGAAGGCCCCCCACGGTACGTACCTGGATTACATGTGGCTGTAGTAGAAACTAGGGCTGTGTCACCATTACATGTCAAGTTGACCATTCATTGTCATACATATGATTGCGATTAACACATGAATACAAAGTTTAAGGCTTTTAGGCTTCATAAATGAGCTACACAAGGCAGATATGACTAATTATATGCCTTAATTACTTATACTTTGCCAGAAAATACACTTCACCCCTTTTGCAACCAAATCTTATTTTCATTATGTTTGGGAGAAACGCCTTACTGAGGTTTTTATGTGTTTTTAGTATTTCAAAGTGTCCATGATGTCATGGACACTTCTACCCAGACTACAATTCCCATAATGCTTTGGTGCACTGCTCCTTGTGCATAGGGGGAGGGCTGTCTTACTGAGACAACATGTAGTCCAGGAAGGAAGTGAGCCCAGTGTCCATGACATCATGAAGCCCATGGACACTTTTGAAATACTACATAATATAAAAAATGACGATTACCCACATGGAAAGTGATTCTTGTCTCCCAAACATCATTAAAATAAGCTCTGGTTGCAAATGGGTTGAATCGTTAAAAATAGTCAAATGTAATTAGTTTATTTTTTGGTATTCAGACTGCCAGCAATGGGTAAAACAATATTTTGTCTCTGACACATCTAGGGGCCACAATCTGCATTCAAAGATGTTCCTAGCTTTGTCATTGGTCGATTTCCCGATTTGACTTCCTGATTGGTCAGTCATTTTGACCGGGTTATTTTTTTTCTCTGACCAATAAAGCTTCTAGGAACATCTTTGACTGCAGATTGTGGCCCCTAGATGTATTGCAGAGACTAAATCATTTTTGGGAGTGTTTTACTCATTGCTGTCTGAATAAAATAAATGACATTATTGCTTATAGCAGCTTTAATCACAATTTGTGACGATATTAAAGTAAAATAATGGTGACACAGCCCTGTCAGTGACTGTTGTTAATACAGTAAAATAATGGTGACACAGCCCTGTCAGTGACTGTTGTTAATACAGTAAAATTATGGTGACACAGCTTTCAGTGACTGTTATGACTTCCAAAATGTCATCCTGTAGGCCGACAACTAAATGTTTATTTTTTTTCCCCTGTCATTTCAGAACGTGAAGCTGACAAGGCGACGTCTGTATTGAAGGTACAAACTCTGCTGTTGCCGCTGCTGGGTGCTGTTGGCAGTGAAGGTTAGTAATGAACCTTTTGATTCCTGATGCTGATGCTTGTGTAAGTGGGCTACATGCTACCATACCGTAGGTTGTCATTCGCACCGTGTATCATTTCATGTCATTTGTGTATAATGCCACTCCACATCACATGCCGCTATGTGATTTATTTATTTAACATAATTTACGGGTAAAGCTGTCACATCACATTATGTATGTTCTGTTGTAGTCTTTCTGTACTGTTTTCTGTGTAGAGTTATTTGAGTTTCTATTGTTTCCTTTCTCTTTCTCTTTTAATAAAAAAATTGATTTTATTTATTTCTCCTTGCCTATTGCCCTAGTTCTTCACTAGTGGACTGTGTGTACAAATGTGATGTGGCGGTATGTGACTCATTTCCGGTATCATTATGGAGCATGTAGCCTGCTTAACACTGTTTACAGCCTTCTATGCTGTAGATCTGTCCAAACTAACAGGAAGAAAATTATGGCAGATTTTCTTCCTTGGTTTGTGTTGCTTAGTGCTGATATTGAAGGTAAGTGGGCGTAGTTTATTATCTTTGGCTGTCGGGCAGAAACCTTGTATCTCCATAGTTCAACCTTCTTTTGTAAATTAATTTCCTTACTTGGTCATGCTACAGTGTCACACACTAAAGTAGCAAATAGCTGATCTACAAGCTCACGATGCAAAGATCATCCATTATTGAATATAACCTATTATATGTTAATGTATCGAACCGTTTAAGTATAAACGAGAGCTTGTGACTAAATAATAACATTAGAACACAGATTATTATATAAATATTATCAGGTCCATAAAAGTAAGCGTTTTGGACATGCACGGTTTCTACCCGACCTTTCATCTTCTCTTCTATTCTTTGCTTTAATAAAGTTATTGGTTTTTCTGGTCTCAGAGTTTTTTATCGCATTTTGCTTTATTTTTTATGAGTAATTTCTTTCTTGCCTTTCTATCACTAGTTCTTCACTAGTGTTTGTGGTGCGTGTGTCGGGTCGTGTCTCGCGTACAGTTTCTAATCATTTGATTGGAGCTGTATCGTTTCACGTCATTTGCGTTGTGTCATTTGCCGGTAAAAGCGCCATCACGTCAGTTCACATCAGATATGAACACAGTCCGATATGTGATGTGCATTTATGTGATATTTTTATGTGATTTCACAATTGCGGATAGCTCGTCGCACGCCATACACTCTGTTCATTGCCCTTGTGTTCTAATGTCATCCTCAGTGTTGTATGTTGTGTTCATAGTGTTTCTGTATTGCTGACAAATACTGGGGTCCAAAGAATGCTTCTGCCATTGCATAATTTGCACCTCATATAATTTATGTCAATCGTCCACAAATGGCATAAATTGTAATGGATATTTAAATGTGGGCAATTCTTTTGAAAACCCTTTACTTGTTGATTTTAAAATAAAAATGTGGGACAACTGGCTAGAAAAACTGGCCACAAACCTTAAGGCCAACTGCTTGGGCGGAGACCAAGAATCTCTTTGTTTTGTTCATGTTCATAAAGCGCTCTAAGTGCTTAAAGTGAAAGTGCAGCAGCAAACCTCTAGGTCATAAGACTATTGTTGGTGCTATATTATCAGATCTAATTGAGTAAAGCTTCATCTAAGCCCACATCACATATGAACACAGCCCGGTATGTGATGTGTGTTTATGTCTCGTATCATTTCACATTGGTGAGTAAGGCTTCATCGCGTCATCCCCACATCACATGATGAATTTAGGGTTAGGTTAGGGTTAGGTATGTGATGTGGATTGATGTGATGCATGTCTTTTATAATGTGCGAGTGAAGCTTCATCGTGTCAGTTCACATCACATTATGTGGTGTGTATTGATGTGATTTATTTATGCTGCTATTTGCAGCTAAAACTTCATTCATGCCGGTCAGTAGGTCTATGACCCAAAAGTTTTCTGCTGAACTTTTCACTTTTAGCGCTTTGCAGCACTTTATGAGCACGAAAAAATTAAAGATTTTCTTAGTTTATGTCTGAGGTCTTTTCCTTAAGTTATTTGTGGAGTGAGTCTTCTGGATTTCAATTGTATAAAGACATAATCATGGCTATCATTTATAGTCTGTTATGATTCAAATTGTTTTGAATGTGATTGCTTTTGGACCTGTAAATTACAACAAAACCAACTAAGGCACTGGTGTGGTACTACTGGTTTACCAGAATGGGGTTCAACTCCCTGCGGTGCTCTGCTCAATTTGTTGTATTTACAGGGTTCATTTTCTGCTCATTGTGTTGCCTTTTCATAGATGATAACCCCCAGGTTCTCTACTGTGTTTGTACTCCCTACAGTTGGGTTACAATCCTATTTAGGGACCAAGCCCGAGGGACTCTTGGTCCCTTATTTTTCTCTTCTCCTTCCCCCAAAAATGGCAGTTCTGGCTGAACTGTTCTGTTGGCCCCTGTGAAGAGGCGTGGTCCACAGTCACACTTTTGATTGGCTCCTGTGAAGGGGCGTGGTCCACGGTCACACTTTTGATTGGCCCCTGTGAAGAGGCGTGGTCCACGGTCACACTTTTGATTGGCCCCTGTGAAGAGGCGTGGTCCACGGTCACACTTTTGATTGGCTCCTGTGAAGAGGCGTGGTCCACGGTCACACTTTTGATTGGCCCCTGTGAAGAGGCCGGGTCACACTGTCTCACTGGGCAGTGGGTTGGGGTTCCATATTAGAGGTCTATGGAACTGCAGAGTTCCACACATCAGAGTCTGCCATCGCGCAAATTCCAGCTTTTCACCAGAGGATTTTTTTTTTCTCCAAAAATGAGTTTATAGTACAGGCCACATACTAGAGCATGTCTGAAATAAGTGTCATCGATATAAAATATAAATATAAAATAAATGCTTAAACATGTACTGTAGCTAGGTGTAATGTTAGATACCACAGAAGACATGTAAATATGAAATAAATGCTTAAACATGTAGCTAGGTGTAATGTTAGAGTCCACAGAAGACATGTAAATATGAAATAAATGCTTAAACATGTACTGTAGCTAGGTGTAATGTTAGAGACCACAGAAGACATGTAAATATGAAATAAATGCTTAAACATGTAGCTAGGTGTAATGCGCTGTTTCTCTGCAAGACATTACTCTTTAACCCATATCTCAAACTGAACATAACCAATATGTCAATTTGAAGCTATGATGCCCTGCTTTCGTATATATTTCATATAATTGTGTGTGTACCAAGGTGCAAATTCCCCAAATTTGTTTACTTATGTAGTGAAAAAAAGAACAAACGAATACAAATAATTACACACATATATGGGGGAGGGAGGGGAGCCCCTTTATTTGGAACCAGACCGTGGGTTTGGTGAACAGTTGCCCCAGGATTCGAACCCTAGTGCAGTGGTTCCCAAAGTGGGGTCCGGGGACCCACTGGGGTCCTTGAAGGAGTTCCATGGGGTCCCCAGCTAAATGATAGTTTGGAATCAAATGTAACTGAGTGTACATACATTAACTTTGATTATAAATGTATATCGGAACCAGACCGTGGTTTGATCCAATGATGGTTGGATCGATGGAACGATCGTTCGATCGATCAATGGATACAATTTGGGGGCACGAGACGATGGACTATAGCCGGTCGCTTTTCCATGATTTTCAGCTTTTTTTTCAAATCCTCCGGAATCGTGAATTACAACACAAACTAAGGCACTGGTGTGGTACTTCCTGGTTTACCAGAACGGGGTTCAACTCCCTGCAGTGCCCTGCTCAATGTCTTGTATTTACATGAATTATCACCGCATGCACTTTGAGACGATGGACTATAGCCTGTCGCTTTCTGTGGTTTTCACCTTTTTTCAAATCCTCAACAATGATGACGCACTATAGGCGCGCGAAAAAAGGTGAAAATCAAGGAAAAGCAGAATATAGTCCATGGTCACAGACCGCATACTGGTCAAGGTCATTTATACTGGTCAATAACGGTGAAAATCAAGGATAAGCAAAAGGCTATAGTCCATGGTGTCGGAGGGCATATGTCGTTTTTTTTCATTTTTTTAAAATCCTAAAAATGATGAAAAACGGCGTTTTTGAGGATTTGGAAAAAATGAAAAAAACGATGGACTTAGCCCAACGTCTTTCATTATTAGACTTTTTTTATCCCATTTTTAGACAGCCCTTCAGACGAATATTAGACGTCTATTAGACCAAAAAATGCTCAGTGGGATGGGCTATAGCCCATATCGTACAGCATACTATAGCACGCCGATTATCATTTTGAGGATTTGAAAAACAAAATCAAAAATCGTATGACATACTATAGCACGCCGTTTTTCATAATTTGAGGATTTGAAAAAAATGAACAAAAAAAGAAACATGGGTTATAGCCCATCGTTGATTTTTTTTAACTTTTTTTCAAATCCTAAAAAATGATGAAAAACGGCTTGCTATAGTATGCCTTACAGTATGGGCTATAGCCCATGGTCAAAAATGGGATAAAAAACGTCTAAAAATAGAAGTCTAAAACGCGTCTATTTTTAGACGTGTTTTAGACGACTATTTTTAGACGTTTTTATCCCATTTTTAGACGCTCGTCTAATAGCCCATACTGTACGGCATACTATAGCACGCAGTTTTTCTACATTTTTGAGGATTTGAAAAAAAAAAAAAAAAAAAGATGGGTTATAGCCCATCGTTTTTTTTCAAATCCTCAAAAATGATGAAAAACGGCTTGCTATTGTATGCCGTACAGTATGGGCTATAGCCCATGGTCAAACACGTCTATTTTTAGACGTGTTTTAGACGACTATTTTTAGACGTTTTTATCCCATTTTTAGACGCTCGTCTAATAGCCCATACTGTACGGCATACTATAGCACGCCGTTTTTCTACATTTTTGAGGATTTGAAAAAAACAAAAAAACATGGGTTATAGCCCATCGTTTTTTGATTTTTTTTAACTTTTTTTCAAATCCTAAAAAATGATGAAAAACGGCTTGCTATAGTATGCCGTACAGTATGGGCTATAACCCATGGTCAAAAATGGGATAAAAAACGTCTAAAAATAGACGTCTATTTTTAGACGTGTTTTAGACGACTATTTTTAGACGTTTTTATCCCATTTTAGACGCTCGTCTAATAGCCCATACTGTACGGCATACTATAGCACGCAGTTTTTCTACATTTTTGAGGATTTGAAAAAAAAGGAAAAAAGAAAAAAAGATGGGTTATAGCCCATCGTTTTTAGATTTTTTAGATTTTTTTCAAATCCTAAAAAATTATGAAAAACGGCTTGCTATAGCCCATGGTCAAAAATGGGATAAAAAACGTCTAAAAATAGACGTCTAAAACACGTCTATTTTTAGACGTGTTTTAGACGACTATTTTTAGACGTTTTTATCCCATTTTTAGACGCTCGTCTAATAGCCCATACTGTACGGCATACTATAGCACGCCGTTTTTCTACATTTTTGAGGATTTGAAAAAAAAAAAAAAAAAAAAAAAAGATGGGTTATAGCCCATCGTTTTTTTTCAAATCCTAAAAAATGATGAAAAACGGCTTGCTATAGTATGCCGTACAGTATGGGCTATAACCCATGGTCAAAAATGGGATAAAAAACGTCTAAAAATAGACGTCTAAAACACGTCTATTTTTAGACGTGTTTTAGACGACTATTTTTTGACGTTTTTATCCCATTTTAGACGCTCGTCTAATAGCCCATACTGTACGGCATACTATAGCACGCAGTTTTTCTACATTTTTGAGGATTTGAAAAAAAAGGAAAAAAAAAAAAAGATGGGTTATAGCCTATCGTTTTTAGATTTTTTAGATTTTTTTCAAATCCTAAAAAATGATGAAAAACGGCTTGCTATAGTATGCCGTACAGTATGGGCTATAGCCCATGGTCAAAAATGGGATAAAAAACGTCTAAAAATAGACGTCTAAAACACGTCTATTTTTAGACGTGTTTTAGACGACTATTTTTAGACGTTTTTATCCCATTTTTAAACGCTTGTCTAATAGCCCATACTGTACGGCATACTATAGCACGCCGTTTTTCATAATTTTTTTAGGATTTGAAAAAAATGAAGAAAAAAAAAACGATGGGTTATAGCCCATCGTTTTTTGATTTTTTTTAACTTTTTTTCAAATCCTAAAAAATGATGAAAAACGGCTTGCTATAGTATGCGGTACAGTATGGGCTATAGCCCATGGTCAAAAATGGGATAAAAAACGTCTAAAAATAGACGTCTAAAACACGTCTATTTTTAGACGTGTTTTAGACGACTATTTTTAGACGTTTTTATCCCATTTTAGACGCTCGTCTAATAGCCCATACTGTACGGCATACTATAGCACGCCGTTTTTCTACATTTTTGAGGATTTGAAAAAAAAGGAAAAAAAAAAAAAGATGGGTTATAGCCCATCGTTTTTTTTCAAATCCTCAAAAATTATGAAAAACGGCTTGCTATAGTATGCCGTACAGTATGGGCTATAACCCATGGTCAAAAATGGGATAAAAAACGTCTAAAAATAGACGTCTAAAACACATCTATTTTTAGACGTCTATTTTTTGACGTTTTTATCCCATTTTTAGACGCTCGTCTAATAGCCCATACTGTACGGCATACTATAGCACGCCGTTTTTCATCATTTTTGAGGATTTGAAAAATAATAAAAATTAAAAAAAACGATGGGTTATAGCCCATCGTTTTTAGATTTTTTAGATTTTTTTCAAATCCTAAAAAATTATGAAAAACGGCTTGCTATAGTATGCCGTACAGTATGGGCTATAGCCCATGGTCAAAAATGGGATAAAAAACGTCTCAAAATAGACGTCTAAAACACGTCTATTTTTAGACGTGTTTTTGACGACTATTTTTAGACGTTTTTATCCCATTTTTAAACGCTTGTCTAATAGCCCATACTGTACGGCATACTATAGCACGCCGTTTTTCATAATTTTTTTAGGATTTGAAAAAAATGAAGAAAAAAAAAACGATGGGTTATAGCCCATCGTTTTTTGATTTTTTTTAACTTTTTTTCAAATCCTAAAAAATGATGAAAAACGGCTTGCTATAGTATGCGGTACAGTATGGGCTATAGCCCATGGTCAAAAATGGGATAAAAAACGTCTAAAAATAGACGTCTAAAACACGTCTATTTTTAGACGTGTTTTAGACGACTATTTTTAGACGTTTTTATCCCATTTTAGACGCTCGTCTAATAGCCCATACTGTACGGCATACTATAGCACGCCGTTTTTCTACATTTTTGAGGATTTGAAAAAAAAGAAAAAAAAAAAATGGGTTATAGCCCATCGTTTTTAGATTTTTTAGATTTTTTTCAAATCCTAAAAAAGGATGAAAAACGGCTTGCTATAGCCCATGGTCAAAAATGGGATAAAAAACGTCTAAAAATAGACGTCTAAAACACGTCTATTTTTAGACGTGTTTTAGACGACTATTTTTTGACGTTTTCATCCCATTTTTAGACGCTCGTCTAATAGCCCATACTGTACGGCATACTATAGCACGCCGTTTTTCTACATTTTTGAGGATTTGAAAAAAAAAAAAAAAAAAAAAAGATGGGTTATAGCCCATCGTTTTTTTTCAAATCCTCAAAAATTATGAAAAACGGCTTGCTATTGTATGCCGTACAGTATGGGCTATAGCCCATGGTCAAAAATGGGATAGAAAACGTCTAAAAATAGACGTCTAAAACACATCTATTTTTAGACGTCTATTTTTTGACGTTTTTATCCCATTTTTAGACGCTCGTCTAATAGCCCATACTGTACGGCATACTATAGCACGCCGTTTTTCATCATTTTTGAGGATTTGAAAAATAATAAAAATAAAAAAAAACGATGGGTTATAGCCCATCGTTTTTAGATTTTTTAGATTTTTTTCAAATCCTAAAAAATGATGAAAAACGGCTTGCTATAGTATGCCGTACAGTATGGGCTATAGCCCATGGTCAAAAATGGGATAAAAAACGTCTCAAAATAGACGTCTAAAACACGTCTATTTTTAGACGTGTTTTAGACGTGTATTTTTTGACGTTTTTATCCCATTTTTAGACGCTCGTCTAATAGCCCATACTGTACGGCATACTATAGCACGCCGTTTTTCTACATTTTTGAGGATTTGAAAAAAAAAAAAAAAAAAAAAAGATGGGTTATAGCCCATCGTTTTTTTTCAAATCCTCAAAAATTATGAAAAACGGCTTGCTATTGTATGCCGTACAGTATGGGCTATAGCCCATGGTCAAAAATGGGATAGAAAACGTCTAAAAATAGACGTCTAAAACACATCTATTTTTAGACGTCTATTTTTAGACGTTTTTATCCCATTTTTAGACGCTCGTCTAATAGCCCATACTGTACGGCATACTATAGCACGCCGTTTTTCATCATTTTTGAGGATTTGAAAAATAATAAAAATAAAAAAAAACGATGGGTTATAGCCCATCGTTTTTAGATTTTTTAGATTTTTTTCAAATCCTAAAAAATGATGAAAAACGGCTTGCTATAGTATGCCGTACAGTATGGGCTATAGCCCATGGTCAAAAATGGGATAAAAAACGTCTCAAAATAGACGTCTAAAACACGTCTATTTTTAGACGTGTTTTAGACGTGTATTTTTTGACGTTTTTATCCCATTTTTAGACGCTCGTCTAATAGCCCATACTGTACGGCATACTATAGCACGCCGTTTTTCATCATTTTTGAGGATTTGAAAAAAAAAAAAAAAAACGATGGGTTATAGCCCATCGTTTTTTTTAACTTTTTAACTTTTTTTCAAATCCTTAAAAATGATGAAAAACGGCGTGCTATAGTATGTTGTACGATATAAGCTATAGCCCATGTTCAGAAATGATGAAAAACGAGGTTAATTTTTTTTTTCTAAATTTCAAAAAACGATGGGTTATAACCCATGTTTTTTTGTTTTTTTCAAATCCTCAAAAATGATGAAAAACGGCAGGCTATAGTATGCCGTACGGTATGGGCTATAGCCCATGTTCAGAAATGATGAAAAACGAGGTAATTTTTTTTTTTCAAAATTTCAAAAAACGATGGGCTATAACCCATATTTCTTTTTTTTTTCTTTTTTTTCAAATCCTCAAAAATGATGAAAAACGGCGTGCTATAGTATGTTGTACGATATAAGCTATAGCCCATGTTCAGAAATGATGAAAAACTAGGTTAATTTTTTTTTTCAAAATTTCAAAAACGATGGGCTATAACCCATGTTTTTTTTTTGTTTTTTTTTTCAAATCCTCAAAAATGATGAAAAACGGCGTGCTATAGTATGTTGTACGATATAAGCTATAGCCCATGTTCAGAAATGATGAAAAACGAGGTTCATTTTTTTTTTTCAAAATTTCAAAAACGATGGGCTATAACCCATGTTTTTTTTTGTTTTTTTTTCAAATCCTCAAAAATGATGAAAAACTGCGGGCTATAGTATGCCGTACGGTATGGGCTATAGCCCATGTTCAGAAATGATGAAAAACGAGGTAATTTTTTTCTTTTCAAAATTTCAAAAAACGATGGGCTATAACCCATATTTCTTTTTTTTTTCTTTTTTTTCAAATCCTCAAAAATGATGAAAAACGGCGTGCTATAGTATGTTTTACGATATAAGCTATAGCCCATGTTCAGAAATGATGAAAAACGAGGTTAATTTTTTTTTTCAAAATTTCAAAAACGATGGGCTATAACCCATGTTTTTTTTTTTTTCATATTTTTCAAATCCTCAAAAATGATGAAAAACGGCGTGCTATAGTATGTTGTACGATATAAGCTATAGCCCATGTTCAGAAATGATGAAAAACTAGGTTAATTTCTTTTTCAAAATTTCAAAAAACGATGGGCTATAACCCATGTTTTTTTTTTTTTTCATTTTTTTCAAATCCTCAAAAATGATGAAAAACGGCGTGCTATAGTATGTTGTACGATATAAGCTATAGCCCATGTTCAGAAATGATGAAAAACTAGGTTAATTCTTTTTTCAAAATTTCAAAAAACGATGGGCTATAACCCATGTTTTTTTGTTTTTTTCAAATCCTCAAAAATGATGAAAAACGGCGGGCTATAGTATGCCGTACGGTATGGGCTATAGCCCATGTTCAGAAATGATGAAAAACGAGGTACTTTTTATTTTTCAAAATTTCAAAAAACGATGGGCTATAACCCATGTTTTTTTTTTTTTTTTTTTTTTTTGAAATCCTCAAAAATGATGAAAAACGGCGTGCTATAGTATGTTGTACGATATAAGCTATAGCCCATGTTCAGAAATGATGAAAAACGAGGTTAATTTTTTTTTTCAAGATTTTAAAAAACGATGGGTTATAACCCATGTTTTTTTTTTTTTTTTTTTTTTTATCCTCAAAAATGATGAAAAACGGCGGGCTATAGTATGCCGTACGGTATGGGCTATAGCCCATGTTCAGAAATGATGAAAAACTAGGTTAATTTTTTTTTTCAAAATTTCAAAAAACGATGGGCTATAACCCATGTTTTTTTTTTTTACATATTTTTCAAATCCTCAAAAATTATGAAAAATGGCGTGCTATAGTATGTTGTACGATATAAGCTATAGCCCATGTTCAGAAATGATGAAAAACGAGGTTAATTTTTTTTTTCAAAATTTCAAAAAACGATGGGCTATAACCCATATTTCTTTTTTTTTCTTCTTTTTTTTCAAATCCTCAAAAATGATGAAAAACGGCGTGCTATAGTATGTTGTACGATATAAGCTATAGCCCATGTTCAGAAATGATAAAAAACGAGGTTAATTTTTTTTTTCAAAATTTCAAAAACGATGGGCTATAACCCATGTTTTTTTTTTTTTCATATTTTTCAAATCCTCAAAAATGATGAAAAACGGCGGGCTATAGTATGCCGTACGGTATGGGCTAAAGCCCATGTTCAGAAATGATGAAAAACGAGGTTAATTTTTTTTTTTCAAAATTTCAAAAAACGATGGGCTATAACCCATGTTTCTTTTTTTTCCTTTTTTTTCAAATCCTCAAAAATGATGAAAAACGGCGTGCTATAGTATGTTGTACGATATAAGCTATAGCCCATGTTCAGAAATGATGAAAAACGAGGTTAATTTTTTTTTTCAAAATTTCAAAAAACTATGGGCTATAACCCATGTTTTTTTTTTTTTACATATTTTTCAAATCCTCAAAAATGATGAAAAATGGCCTGCTATAGTATGTTGTACGATATAAGCTATAGCCCATGTTCAGAAATGATGAAAAACGAGGTTAATTTTTTTTTTCAAAATTTCAAAAAACGATGGGCTATAACCCATATTTCTTTTTTTTTCAAATCCTCAAAAATGATGAAAAACGGCGTGCTATAGTATGTTGTACGATATAAGCTATAGCCCATGTTCAGAAATGATGAAAAACGAGGTTAATTTTTTTTTTCAAAATTTCAAAAACGATGGGCTATAACCCATGTTTTTTTTTTTTTCATATTTTTCAAATCCTCAAAAATGATGAAAAACGGCGTGCTATAGTATGTTGTACGATATAAGCTATAGCCCATGTTCAGAAATGATGAAAAACGAGGTTAATTTTATTTTTCTAAATTTCAAAAAACGATGGGTTATAACCCATGTTTTTTTGTTTTTTTCAAATCCTCAAAAATGATGAAAAACGGCAGGCTATAGTATGCCGTACGGTATGGGCTATAGCCCATGTTCAGAAATGATGAAAAACGAGGTAATTTTTTTTTTTCAAAATTTCAAAAAACGATGGGCTATAACCCATATTTCTTTTTTTTTTCAAATCCTCAAAAATGATGAAAAACGGCGTGCTATAGTATGTTGTACGATATAAGCTATAGCCCATGTTCAGAAATGATGAAAAACTAGGTTAATTTTTTTTTTCAAAATTTCAAAAACGATGGGCTATAACCCATGTTTTTTTTTTGTTTTTTTTTCAAATCCTCAAAAATGATGAAAAACGGCGTGCTATAGTATGTTGTACGATATAAGCTATAGCCCATGTTCAGAAATGATGAAAAACGAGGTTCATTTTTTTTTTTTTAAATTTCAAAAACGATGGGCTATAACCCATTTTTTTTTTTTTTTTTTCAAATCCTCAAAAATGATGAAAAACGGCGGGCTATAGTATGCCGTACGGTATGGGCTATAGCCCATGTTCAGAAATGATGAAAAACGAGGTAATTTTTTTCTTTTCAAAATTTCAAAAAACGATGGGCTATAACCCATATTTCTTTTTTTTTTTCTTTTTTTTCAAATCCTCAAAAATGATGAAAAACGGCGTGCTATAGTATGTTTTACGATATAAGCTATAGCCCATGTTCAGAAATGATGAAAAACGAGGTTAATTTTTTTTTTCAAAATTTCAAAAACGATGGGCTATAACCCATGTTTTTTTTTTTTTCATATTTTTCAAATCCTCAAAAATGATGAAAAACGGCGTGCTATAGTATGTTGTACGATATAAGCTATAGCCCATGTTCAGAAATGATGAAAAACTAGGTTAATTTTTTTTTCAAAATTTCAAAAAACGATGGGCTATAACCCATGTTTTTTTTTTTTTTCATTTTTTTCAAATCCTCAAAAATGATGAAAAACGGCGTGCTATAGTATGTTGTACGATATAAGCTATAGCCCATGTTCAGAAATGATGAAAAACTAGGTTAATTCTTTTTTCAAAATTTCAAAAAACGATGGGCTATAACCCATGTTTTTTTGTTTTTTTCAAATCCTCAAAAATGATGAAAAACGGCGGGCTATAGTATGCCGTACGGTATGGGCTATAGCCCATGTTCAGAAATGATGAAAAACGAGGTACTTTTTTTTTTTCAAAATTTCAAAAAACGATGGGCTATAACCCATGTTTTTTTTTTTTTTTTATATTTTTCAAATCCTCAAAAATGATGAAAAACGGCGTGCTATAGTATGTTGTACGATATAAGCTATAGCCCATGTTCAGAAATGATGAAAAACGAGGTTAATTTTTTTTTTCAAGATTTTAAAAAACGATGGGTTATAACCCATGTTTTTTTTTTTTTTTTTTTTTTTTATCCTCAAAAAATGATGAAAAACGGCGGGCTATAGTATGCCGTACGGTATGGGCTATAGCCCATGTTCAGAAATGATGAAAAACTAGGTTAATTTTTTTTTTCAAAATTTCAAAAAACGATGGGCTATAACCCATGTTTTTTTTTTTTACATATTTTTCAAATCCTCAAAAATTATGAAAAATGGCGTGCTATAGTATGTTGTACGATATAAGCTATAGCCCATGTTCAGAAATGATGAAAAACGAGGTAATTTTTTTTTTTCAAAATTTCAAAAACGATGGGCTATAACCCATGTTTTTTTTTTTTTCATATTTTTCAAATCCTCAAAAATGATGAAAAACGGCGGGCTATAGTATGCCGTACGGTATGGGCTAAAGCCCATGTTCAGAAATGATGAAAAACGAGGTTAATTTTTTTTTTTCAAAATTTCAAAAAACGATGGGCTATAACCCATGTTTCTTTTTTTTCCTTTTTTTTCAAATCCTCAAAAATGATGAAAAACGGCGTGCTATAGTATGTTGTACGATATAAGCTATAGCCCATGTTCAGAAATGATGAAAAACGAGGTTAATTTTTTTTTTCAAAATTTCAAAAAACTATGGGCTATAACCCATGTTTTTTTTTTTTTACATATTTTTCAAATCCTCAAAAATGATGAAAAATGGCCTGCTATAGTATGTTGTACGATATAAGCTATAGCCCATGTTCAGAAATGATGAAAAACGAGGTAAATTTTTTTTTTCAAAATTTCAAAAAACGATGGGCTATAACCCATATTTCTTTTTTTTTCAAATCCTCAAAAATGATGAAAAACGGCGTGCTATAGTATGTTGTACGATATAAGCTATAGCCCATGTTCAGAAATGATGAAAAACGAGGTTAATTTTTTTTTTCAAAATTTCAAAAACGATGGGCTATAACCCATGTTTTTTTTTTTTTCATATTTTTCAAATCCTCAAAAATGATGAAAAACGGCGTGCTATAGTATGTTGTACGATATAAGCTATAGCCCATGTTCAGAAATGATGAAAAACGAGGTTAATTTTTTTTTTCTAAATTTCAAAAAACGATGGGTTATAACCCATGTTTTTTTGTTTTTTTCAAATCCTCAAAAATGATGAAAAACGGCAGGCTATAGTATGCCGTACGGTATGGGCTATAGCCCATGTTCAGAAATGATGAAAAACGAGGTAATTTTTTTTTTTCAAAATTTCAAAAAACGATGGGCTATAACCCATATTTCTTTTTTTTTTCTTTTTTTTCAAATCCTCAAAAATGATGAAAAACGGCGTGCTATAGTATGTTGTACGATATAAGCTATAGCCCATGTTCAGAAATGATGAAAAACTAGGTTAATTTTTTTTTTCAAAATTTCAAAAACGATGGGCTATAACCCATGTTTTTTTTTTGTTTTTTTTTCAAATCCTCAAAAATGATGAAAAACGGCGTGCTATAGTATGTTGTACGATATAAGCTATAGCCCATGTTCAGAAATGATGAAAAACGAGGTTCATTTTTTTTTTCAAAATTTCAAAAACGATGGGCTATAACCCATGTTTTTTTTTTTTTTTTTTTTAAATCCTCAAAAATGATGAAAAACGGCGGGCTATAGTATGCCGTACGGTATGGGCTATAGCCCATGTTCAGAAATGATGAAAAACGAGGTAATTTTTTTCTTTTCAAAATTTCAAAAAACGATGGGCTATAACCCATATTTCTTTTTTTTTTTCTTTTTTTTCAAATCCTCAAAAATGATGAAAAACGGCGTGCTATAGTATGTTTTACGATATAAGCTATAGCCCATGTTCAGAAATGATGAAAAACGAGGTTAATTTTTTTTTTCAAAATTTTAAAAACGATGGGCTATAACCCATGTTTTTTTTTTTTTCATATTTTTCAAATCCTCAAAAATGATGAAAAACGGCGTGCTATAGTATGTTGTACGATATAAGCTATAGCCCATGTTCAGAAATGATGAAAAACTAGGTTAATTTTTTTTTCAAAATTTCAAAAAACGATGGGCTATAACCCATGTTTTTTTTTTTTTTCATTTTTTTCAAATCCTCAAAAATGATGAAAAACGGCGTGCTATAGTATGTTGTACGATATAAGCTATAGCCCATGTTCAGAAATGATGAAAAACTAGGTTAATTCTTTTTTCAAAATTTCAAAAAACGATGGGCTATAACCCATGTTTTTTTGTTTTTTTCAAATCCTCAAAAATGATGAAAAACGGCGGGCTATAGTATGCCGTACGGTATGGGCTATAGCCCATGTTCAGAAATGATGAAAAACGAGGTACTTTTTTTTTTTCAAAATTTCAAAAAACGATGGGCTATAACCCATGTTTTTTTTTTTTTTTCATATTTTTCAAATCCTCAAAAATGATGAAAAACGGCGTGCTATAGTATGTTGTACGATATAAGCTATAGCCCATGTTCAGAAATGATGAAAAACGAGGTTAATTTTTTTTTTCAAGATTTTAAAAAACGATGGGTTATAACCCATGTTTTTTTTTTTTTTTTTTTTTTTAATCCTCAAAAATGATGAAAAACGGCGGGCTATAGTATGCCGTACGGTATGGGCTATAGCCCATGTTCAGAAATGATGAAAAACTAGGTTAATTTTTTTTTTCAAAATTTCAAAAAACGATGGGCTATAACCCATGTTTTTTTTTTTTACATATTTTTCAAATCCTCAAAAATTATGAAAAATGGCGTGCTATAGTATGTTGTACGATATAAGCTATAGCCCATGTTCAGAAATGATGAAAAACGAGGTTAATTTTTTTTTTCAAAATTTCAAAAAACGATGGGCTATAACCCATATTTCTTTTTTTTTCTTCTTTTTTTTCAAATCCTCAAAAATGATGAAAAACGGCGTGCTATAGTATGTTGTACGATATAAGCTATAGCCCATGTTCAGAAATGATAAAAAACGAGGTTAATTTTTTTTTTCAAAATTTCAAAAACGATGGGCTATAACCCATGTTTTTTTTTTTTTCATATTTTTCAAATCCTCAAAAATGATGAAAAACGGCGGGCTATAGTATGCCGTACGGTATGGGCTAAAGCCCATGTTCAGAAATGATGAAAAACGAGGTTAATTTTTTTTTTTCAAAATTTCAAAAAACGATGGGCTATAACCCATGTTTCTTTTTTTTCCTTTTTTTTCAAATCCTCAAAAATGATGAAAAACGGCGTGCTATAGTATGTTGTACGATATAAGCTATAGCCCATGTTCAGAAATGATGAAAAACGAGGTTAATTTTTTTTTTCAAAATTTCAAAAAACTATGGGCTATAACCCATGTTTTTTTTTTTTACATATTTTTCAAATCCTCAAAAATGATGAAAAATGGCCTGCTATAGTATGTTGTACGATATAAGCTATAGCCCATGTTCAGAAATGATGAAAAACGAGGTTAATTTTTTTTTTCAAAATTTCAAAAAACGATGGGCTATAACCCATATTTCTTTTTTTTTCAAATCCTCAAAAATGATGAAAAACGGCGTGCTATAGTATGTTGTACGATATAAGCTATAGCCCATGTTCAGAAATGATGAAAAACGAGGTTAATTTTTTTTTTCAAAATTTCAAAAACGATGGGCTATAACCCATGTTTTTTTTTTTTTCATATTTTTCAAATCCTCAAAAATGATGAAAAACGGCGTGCTATAGTATGTTGTACGATATAAGCTATAGCCCATGTTCAGAAATGATGAAAAACTAGGTTAATTCTTTTTTCAAATTTTCAAAAAACGATGGGCTATAACCCATGTTTTTTTGTTTTTTTTTCATTTTTTTTAAATCCTCAAAAATGATGAAAAACGGCGTGCTATAGTATGTTGTACGATATAAGCTATAGCCCATGTTCAGAAATGATGAAAAACGAGGTTAATTTTTTTTTTCAAAATTTTAAAAAACGATGGGCTATAACCCATGTTTTTTTTTTTTTTTTTTTTTTAATCCTCAAAAATGATGAAAAACGGCGGGCTATAGTATGCCGTACGGTATGGGCTATAGCCCATGTTCAGAAATGATGAAAAACGAGGTTAATTTTTTTTTTCAAAATTTCAAAAAACTATGGGCTATAACCCATGTTTTTTTTTTTTTACATTTTTTTCAAATCCTCAAAAATGATGAAAAATGGCGTGCTATAGTATGTTGTACGATATAAGCTATAGCCCATGTTCAGAAATGATGAAAAACTAGGTAATTTTTGTTTCCAAAATTTCAAAAAACGATGGGCTATAACCCATGTTTTTTTTGTTTGTTTTTTTTCAAATCCTCAAAAATGATGAAAAACGGCGTGCTATAGTATGTTGTACGATATAAGCTATAGCCCATGTTCAGAAATGATGAAAAAAGAGGTTAATTTTTTTTTTTCAAAATTTCAAAAACGATGGGCTATAACCCATGTTTTTTTTTTTCATATTTTTCAAATCCTCAAAAATGATGAAAAACGGCGTGCTATAGTATGTTGTACGATATAAGCTATAGCCCATGTTCAGAAATGATGAAAAACGAGGTTAATTTTTTTTTTCAAAATTTCAAAAAGCTATGGGCTATAACCCATGTTTTTTTTTTTTACATATTTTTCAAATCCTCAAAAATGATGAAAAATGGCCTGCTATAGTATGTTGTACGATATAAGCTATAGCCCATGTTCAGAAATGATGAAAAACGAGGTTAATTTTTTTTTTTTTAATTTCAAAAAACGATGGGCTATAACCCATATTTCTTTTTTTTTCAAATCCTCAAAAATGATGAAAAACGGCGTGCTATAGTATGTTGTACGATATAAGCTATAGCCCATGTTCAGAAATGATGAAAAACTAGGTTAATTTTTTTTTCAAAATTTCAAAAAACGATGGGCTATAACCCATGTTTCTTTTTTTTCCTTTTTTTTCAAATCCTCAAAAATGATGAAAAACGGCGTGCTATAGTATGTTGTACGAGATAAGCTATAGCCCATGTTCAGAAATGATGAAAAACGAGGTTAATTTTTTTTTTCAAAATTTCAAAAAGCTATGGGCTATAACCCATGTTTTTTTTTTTTTACATATTTTTCAAATCCTCAAAAATGATGAAAAATGGCCTGCTATAGTATGTTGTACGATATAAGCTATAGCCCATGTTCAGAAATGATGAAAAACGAGGTTAATTTTTTTTTTTTAATTTCAAAAAACGATGGGCTATAACCCATATTTCTTTTTTTTTCAAATCCTCAAAAATGATGAAAAACGGCGTGCTATAGTATGTTGTACGATATAAGCTATAGCCCATGTTCAGAAATGATGAAAAACTAGGTTAATTTTTTTTTCAAAATTTCAAAAAACGATGGGCTATAACCCATGTTTTTTTTTTTTTTTTCATTTTTTTTAAATCCTCAAAAATGATGAAAAACGGCGTGCTATAGTATGTTGTACGATATAAGCTATAGCCCATGTTCAGAAATGATGAAAAACGAGGTTAATTTTTTTTTTCAAAATTTTAAAAAACGATGGGCTATAACCCATGTTTTTTTTGTTTGTTTTTTTTCAAATCCTCAAAAATGATGAAAAACGGCGTGCTATAGTATGTTGTACGATATAAGCTATAGCCCATGTTCAGAAATGATGAAAAACTAGGTTAATTGTTTTTTTCAAAATTTCAAAAACGATGGGCTATAACCCATGTTTTTTTTTTCCATATTTTTCAAATCCTCAAAAATGATGAAAAACGGCGTGCTATAGTATGTTGTACGATATAAGCTATAGCCCATGTTCAGAAATGATGAAAAACTAGGTTAATCCTTTTTTCAAAATTTCAAAAAACGATGGGCTATAACCCATGTTTTTTTTTTTTTTCATTTTTTTCAAATCCTCAAAAATGATGAAAAACGGCGTGCTATAGTATGTTGTACGATATAAGCTATAGCCCATGTTCAGAAATGATGAAAAACGAGGTAATTTTTTTTTTCAAAATTTCAAAAAACGATGGGCTATAACCCATGTTTTTTTGTTTTTTTCAAATCCTCAAAAATGATGAAAAACGGCGGGCTATAGTATGCCGTACGGTATGGGCTATAGCCCATGTTCAGAAATGATGAAAAACGAGGTTATTTTTTTTTTTCAAAATTTCAAAAACGATGGGCTATAACCCATGTTTTTTTTTTTTTCATTTTTTTCAAATCCTCAAAAATGATGAAAAACGGCGTGCTATAGTATGTTGTACGATATAAGCTATAGCCCATGTTCAGAAATGATGAAAAACGAGGTAATTTTTTTTTTCAAAATTTCAAAAAACGATGGGCTATAACCCATGTTTTTTTGTTTTTTTCAAATCCTCAAAAATGATGAAAAACGGCGGGCTATAGTATGCCGTACGGTATGGGCTATAGCCCATGTTCAGAAATGATGAAAAACGAGGTTATTTTTTTTTTTCAAAATTTCAAAAACGATGGGCTATAACCCATGTTTTTTTTTTCTTCATATTTTTAAAATCCTCAAAAATGATGAAAAACGGCGTGCTATAGTATGTTGTACGATATAAGCTATAGCCCATGTTCAGAAATGATGAAAAACGAGGTTAATTTTTTTTTTTTTAATTTCAAAAAACGATGGGCTATAACCCATATTTCTTTTTTTTTCAAATCCTCAAAAATGATGAAAAACGGCGTGCTATAGTATGTTGTACGATATAAGCTATAGCCCATGTTCAGAAATGATGAAAAACTAGGTTAATTTTTTTTTCAAAATTTCAAAAAACGATGGGCTATAACCCATGTTTTTTTTTTTTTTTTCATTTTTTTTAAATCCTCAAAAATGATGAAAAACGGCGTGCTATAGTATGTTGTACGATATAAGCTATAGCCCATGTTCAGAAATGATGAAAAACGAGGTTAATTTTTTTTTTCAAAATTTTAAAAAACGATGGGCTATAACCCATGTTTTTTTTGTTTGTTTTTTTTCAAATCCTCAAAAATGATGAAAAACGGCGTGCTATAGTATGTTGTACGATATAAGCTATAGCCCATGTTCAGAAATGATGAAAAACGAGGTTAATTTTTTTTTTCAAAATTTCAAAAACGATGGGCTATAACCCATGTTTTTTTTTTCCATATTTTTCAAATCCTCAAAAATGATGAAAAACGGCGTGCTATAGTATGTTGTACGATATAAGCTATAGCCCATGTTCAGAAATGATGAAAAACTAGGTTAATCCTTTTTTCAAAATTTCAAAAAACGATGGGCTATAACCCATGTTTTTTTTTTTTTTCATTTTTTTCAAATCCTCAAAAATGATGAAAAACGGCGTGCTATAGTATGTTGTACGATATAAGCTATAGCCCATGTTCAGAAATGATGAAAAACGAGGTAATTTTTTTTTTCAAAATTTCAAAAAACGATGGGCTATAACCCATGTTTTTTTGTTTTTTTCAAATCCTCAAAAATGATGAAAAACGGCGGGCTATAGTATGCCGTACGGTATGGGCTATAGCCCATGTTCAGAAATGATGAAAAACGAGGTTATTTTTTTTTTTCAAAATTTCAAAAACGATGGGCTATAACCCATGTTTTTTTTTTCTTCATATTTTTCAAATCCTCAAAAATGATGAAAAACGGCGTGCTATAGTATGTTGTACGATATAAGCTATAGCCCATGTTCAGAAATGATGAAAAACGAGGTTAATTTTCTTTTTCAAAATTTCAAAAACGATGGGCTATAACCCATGTTTTTTTTTTTTTTCATATTTTTCAAATCCTCAAAAATGATGAAAAACGGCGTGCTATAGTATGTTGTACGATATAAGCTATAGCCCATGTTCAGAAATGATGAAAAACTAGGTAAATTTTTTTTCCAAAATTTCAAAAAACGATGGGCTATAACCCATGTTTTTTTTTTTTTTCTTTTTTTTCAAATCCTCAAAAATGATGAAAAACTGCGTGCTATAGTATGTTTTACGATATAAGCTATAGCCCATGTTCAGAAATGATGAAAAACTAGGTTAATTCTTTTTTCAAAATTTCAAAAAACGATGGGCTATAACCCATGTTTTTTTTTTTTCTCCATTTTTTTAAATCCTCAAAAATGATGAAAAACGGCGTGCTATAGTATGTTGTACGATATAAGCCATAGCCCATGTTCAGAAATGATGAAAAACGAGGTAAATCTTTTTTTCAAAATTTCAAAAAACGATGGGCTATAACCCATGTTTTTTTGTTTTTTTCAAATCCTCAAAAATGATGAAAAACGGCGGGCTATAGTATGCCGTACGGTATGGGCTATAGCCCATGTTCAGAAATGATGAAAAACGAGGTACATTTTTTTTTCAAAATTTCAAAAAACGATGGGCTATAACCCATGTTTCTTTTTTTTTTCCTTTTTTTTCAAATCCTCAAAAATGATGAAAAACGGCGTGCTATAGTATGTTGTACGATATAAGCTATAGCCCATGTTCAGAAATGATGAAAAACGAGGTAATTTTTTTTTTTCAAAATTTCAAAAACGATGGGCTATAACCCATGTTTTTTTTTTTTATATATTTTTCAAATCCTCAAAAATGATGAAAAACGGCGTGCTATAGTATGTTGTACGATATAAGCTATAGCCCATGTTCAGAAATGATGAAAAACTAGGTTAATTCTTTTTTCAAAATTTCAAAAAACGATGGGCTATAACCCATGTTTTTTTGTTTTTTTCAAATCCTCAAAAATGATGAAAAACGGCGGGCTATAGTATGCCGTACGGTATGGGCTATAGCCCATGTTCAGAAATGATGAAAAACTAGGTAATTTTTTTTTTCAAAATTTCAAAAAACGATGGGCTATAACCCATGTTTTTTTTTTTTTTTCATATTTTTCAAATCCTCAAAAATGATGAAAAACGGCGTGCTATAGTATGTTGTACGATATAAGCCATAGCCCATGTTCAGAAATGATGAAAAACGAGGTTAATTTTTTTTTCAAAATTTAAAAAAACGATGGGCTATAACCCATGTTTTTTTGTTTTTTTCAAATCCTCAAAAATGATGAAAAACGGCGGGCTATAGTATGCCGTACGGTATGGGCTAAAGCCCATGTTCAGAAATGATGAAAAACGAGGTTAATTTTTTTTTCAAAATTTCAAAAAACGATGGGCTATAACCCATGTTTTTTTTTTTTTTTTCATTTTTTTTAAATCCTCAAAAATGATGAAAAACGGCGTGCTATAGTATGTTGTACGATATAAGCTATAGCCCATGTTCAGAAATGATGAAAAACGAGGTTAATTTTTTTTTCAAAATTTAAAAAAACGATGGGCTATAACCCATGTTTTTTTTTCTTTTTTCATTTTTTTTAAATCCTCAAAAATGATGAAAAACGGCGTGCTATAGTATGTTGTACGATATAAGCTATAGCCCATGTTCAGAAATGATGAAAAACGAGGTTATTTTTTTTTTTCAAAATTTCAAAAACGATGGGCTATAACCCATGTTTTTTTTTTCTTCATATTTTTCAAATCCTCAAAAATGATGAAAAACGGCGTGCTATAGTATGTTGTACGATATAAGCTATAGCCCATGTTCAGAAATGATGAAAAACGAGGTTAATTTTCTTTTTCAAAATTTCAAAAACGATGGGCTATAACCCATGTTTTTTTTTTTTTTCATATTTTTCAAATCCTCAAAAATGATGAAAAACGGCGTGCTATAGTATGTTGTACGATATAAGCTATAGCCCATGTTCAGAAATGATGAAAAACTAGGTAAATTTTTTTTCCAAAATTTCAAAAAACGATGGGCTATAACCCATGTTTTTTTTTTTTTTCATTTTTTTCAAATCCTCAAAAATGATGAAAAACTGCGTGCTATAGTATGTTTTACGATATAAGCTATAGCCCATGTTCAGAAATGATGAAAAACTAGGTTAATTCTTTTTTCAAAATTTCAAAAAACGATGGGCTATAACCCATGTTTTTTTTTTTTCTCCATTTTTTTAAATCCTCAAAAATGATGAAAAACGGCGTGCTATAGTATGTTGTACGATATAAGCCATAGCCCATGTTCAGAAATGATGAAAAACGAGGTAAATTTTTTTTTCAAAATTTCAAAAAACGATGGGCTATAACCCATGTTTTTTTGTTTTTTTCAAATCCTCAAAAATGATGAAAAACGGCGGGCTATAGTATGCCGTACGGTATGGGCTATAGCCCATGTTCAGAAATGATGAAAAACGAGGTACATTTTTTTTTCAAAATTTCAAAAAACGATGGGCTATAACCCATGTTTCTTTTTTTTTTCCTTTTTTTTCAAATCCTCAAAAATGATGAAAAACGGCGTGCTATAGTATGTTGTACGATATAAGCTATAGCCCATGTTCAGAAATGATGAAAAACGAGGTTAATTTTTTTTTCAAAATTTCAAAAAACGATGGGCTATAACCCATGTTTTTTTTTTTTTTTTCATTTTTTTTAAATCCTCAAAAATGATGAAAAACGGCGTGCTATAGTATGTTGTACGATATAAGCTATAGCCCATGTTCAGAAATGATGAAAAACGAGGTTAATTTTTTTTTCAAAATTAAAAAAAACGATGGGCTATAACCCATGTTTTTTTTTCTTTTTTCTTTTTTTTTAAATCCTCAAAAATGATGAAAAACGGCGTGCTATAGTATGTTGTACGATATAAGCTATAGCCCATGTTCAGAAATGATGAAAAACGAGGTTATTTTTTTTTTTCAAAATTTCAAAAACGATGGGCTATAACCCATGTTTTTTTTTTCTTCATATTTTTCAAATCCTCAAAAATGATGAAAAACGGCGTGCTATAGTATGTTGTACGATATAAGCTATAGCCCATGTTCAGAAATGATGAAAAACTAGGTAAATTTTTTTTTCCAAAATTTCAAAAAACGATGGGCTATAACCCATGTTTTTTTTTTTTTTTTTTTTTTTCAAATCCTCAAAAATGATGAAAAACTGCGTGCTATAGTATGTTTTACGATATAAGCTATAGCCCATGTTCAGAAATGATGAAAAACTAGGTTAATTCTTTTTTCAAAATTTCAAAAAACGATGGGCTATAACCCATGTTTTTTTTTTTTCTCCATTTTTTTAAATCCTCAAAAATGATGAAAAACGGCGTGCTATAGTATGTTGTACGATATAAGCCATAGCCCATGTTCAGAAATGATGAAAAACGAGGTAATTTTTTTTTTCAAAATTTCAAAAAACGATGGGCTATAACCCATGTTTTTTTGTTTTTTTCAAATCCTCAAAAATGATGAAAAACGGCGGGCTATAGTATGCCGTACGGTATGGGCTATAGCCCATGTTCAGAAATGATGAAAAACGAGGTACATTTTTTTTTCAAAATTTCAAAAAACGATGGGCTATAACCCATGTTTTTTTTTTTTTTTCATATTTTTCAAATCCTCAAAAATGATGAAAAACGGCGTGCTATAGTATGTTGTACGATATAAGCCATAGCCCATGTTCAGAAATGATGAAAAACGAGGTTAATTTTTTTTTCAAAATTTAAAAAAACGATGGGCTATAACCCATGTTTTTTTGTTTTTTTCAAATCCTCAAAAATGATGAAAAACGGCGGGCTATAGTATGCCGTACGGTATGGGCTAAAGCCCATGTTCAGAAATGATGAAAAACGAGGTTAATTTTTTTTTCAAAATTTCAAAAAACGATGGGCTATAACCCATGTTTTTTTTTTTTTTTTCATTTTTTTTAAATCCTCAAAAATGATGAAAAACGGCGTGCTATAGTATGTTGTACGATATAAGCTATAGCCCATGTTCAGAAATGATGAAAAACGAGGTTAATTTTTTTTTCAAAATTTAAAAAAACGATGGGCTATAACCCATGTTTTTTTTTCTTTTTTCATTTTTTTTAAATCCTCAAAAATGATGAAAAACGGCGTGCTATAGTATGTTGTACGATATAAGCTATAGCCCATGTTCAGAAATGATGAAAAACGAGGTTATTTTTTTTTTTCAAAATTTCAAAAACGATGGGCTATAACCCATGTTTTTTTTTTCTTCATATTTTTCAAATCCTCAAAAATGATGAAAAACGGCGTGCTATAGTATGTTGTACGATATAAGCTATAGCCCATGTTCAGAAATGATGAAAAACGAGGTTAATTTTCTTTTTCAAAATTTCAAAAACGATGGGCTATAACCCATGTTTTTTTTTTTTTTCATATTTTTCAAATCCTCAAAAATGATGAAAAACGGCGTGCTATAGTATGTTGTACGATATAAGCTATAGCCCATGTTCAGAAATGATGAAAAACTAGGTAAATTTTTTTTCCAAAATTTCAAAAAACGATGGGCTATAACCCATGTTTTTTTTTTTTTTCATTTTTTTCAAATCCTCAAAAATGATGAAAAACTGCGTGCTATAGTATGTTTTACGATATAAGCTATAGCCCATGTTCAGAAATGATGAAAAACTAGGTTAATTCTTTTTTCAAAATTTCAAAAAACGATGGGCTATAACCCATGTTTTTTTTTTTTCTCCATTTTTTTAAATCCTCAAAAATGATGAAAAACGGCGTGCTATAGTATGTTGTACGATATAAGCCATAGCCCATGTTCAGAAATGATGAAAAACGAGGTAAATTTTTTTTTCAAAATTTCAAAAAACGATGGGCTATAACCCATGTTTTTTTGTTTTTTTCAAATCCTCAAAAATGATGAAAAACGGCGGGCTATAGTATGCCGTACGGTATGGGCTATAGCCCATGTTCAGAAATGATGAAAAACGAGGTACATTTTTTTTTCAAAATTTCAAAAAACGATGGGCTATAACCCATGTTTCTTTTTTTTTTCCTTTTTTTTCAAATCCTCAAAAATGATGAAAAACGGCGTGCTATAGTATGTTGTACGATATAAGCTATAGCCCATGTTCAGAAATGATGAAAAACGAGGTTAATTTTTTTTTCAAAATTTCAAAAAACGATGGGCTATAACCCATGTTTTTTTTTTTTTTTTCATTTTTTTTAAATCCTCAAAAATGATGAAAAACGGCGTGCTATAGTATGTTGTACGATATAAGCTATAGCCCATGTTCAGAAATGATGAAAAACGAGGTTAATTTTTTTTTCAAAATTAAAAAAAACGATGGGCTATAACCCATGTTTTTTTTTCTTTTTTCTTTTTTTTTAAATCCTCAAAAATGATGAAAAACGGCGTGCTATAGTATGTTGTACGATATAAGCTATAGCCCATGTTCAGAAATGATGAAAAACGAGGTTATTTTTTTTTTTCAAAATTTCAAAAACGATGGGCTATAACCCATGTTTTTTTTTTCTTCATATTTTTCAAATCCTCAAAAATGATGAAAAACGGCGTGCTATAGTATGTTGTACGATATAAGCTATAGCCCATGTTCAGAAATGATGAAAAACTAGGTAAATTTTTTTTTCCAAAATTTCAAAAAACGATGGGCTATAACCCATGTTTTTTTTTTTTTTTTTTTTTTTCAAATCCTCAAAAATGATGAAAAACTGCGTGCTATAGTATGTTTTACGATATAAGCTATAGCCCATGTTCAGAAATGATGAAAAACTAGGTTAATTCTTTTTTCAAAATTTCAAAAAACGATGGGCTATAACCCATGTTTTTTTTTTTTCTCCATTTTTTTAAATCCTCAAAAATGATGAAAAACGGCGTGCTATAGTATGTTGTACGATATAAGCCATAGCCCATGTTCAGAAATGATGAAAAACGAGGTAATTTTTTTTTTCAAAATTTCAAAAAACGATGGGCTATAACCCATGTTTTTTTGTTTTTTTCAAATCCTCAAAAATGATGAAAAACGGCGGGCTATAGTATGCCGTACGGTATGGGCTATAGCCCATGTTCAGAAATGATGAAAAACGAGGTACATTTTTTTTTCAAAATTTCAAAAAACGATGGGCTATAACCCATGTTTCTTTTTTTTTCCCTTTTTTTTCAAATCCTCAAAAATGATGAAAAACGGCGGGCTATAGTATGCCGTACGGTATGGGCTATAGCCCATGTTCAGAAATGATGAAAAACTAGGTAATTTTTTTTTTCAAAATTTCAAAAAACGATGGGCTATAACCCATGTTTTTTTTTTTTTTTTTTTTTTCAAATCCTCAAAAATGATGAAAAACGGCGTGCTATAGTATGTTGTACGATATAAGCTATAGCCCATGTTCAGAAATGATGAAAAACTAGGTTAATTCTTTTTTCAAAATTTCCAAAAACGATGGGCTATAACCCATGTTTTTTTTTTTTCTCAATTTTTTTAAATCCTCAAAAATGATGAAAAACGGCGTGCTATAGTATGTTGTACGATATAAGCCATAGCCCATGTTCAGAAATGATGAAAAACGAGGTTAATTTTTTTTTCAAAATTTCAAAAAACGATGGGCTATAACCCATGTTTTTTTGTTTTTTTCAAATCCTCAAAAATGATGAAAAACGGCGGGCTATAGTATGCCGTACGGTATGGGCTATAGCCCATGTTCAGAAATGATGAAAAACGAGGTACATTTTTTTTTCAAAATTTAAAAAAACGATGGGCTATAACCCATGTTTTATTTTTTTTATTTATTTATTTAATCCTCAAAAATGATGAAAAACGGCGGGCTATAGTATGCCGTACGGTATGGGCTATAGCCCATGTTCAGAAATGATGAAGAACGAGGTTAATTTTTTTTTTCAAAATTTCAAAAAACGATGGGCTATAACCCATGTTTCTTTTTTTTTTCCTTTTTTTTTAAATCCTCAAAAATGATGAAAAACGGCGTGCTATAGTATCTTGTACGATATAAGCTATAGCCCATGTTCAGAAATGATGAAAAACGAGGTAATTTTTTTTTTTCAAAATTTCAAAAAACTATGGGCTATAACCCATGTTTTTTTTTTTTTTTAATTTTTTTCAAATCCTCAAAAATGATGAAAAATGGCGTGCTATAGTATGTTGTACGATATAAGCTATAGCCCATGTTCAGAAATGATGAAAAACTAGGTTAATTTTTTTTTCAAAATTTCAAAAAACGATGGGCTATAACCCATGTTTTTTTTCTTTGTTTTTTTTCAAATCCTCAAAAATGATGAAAAACGGCGGGCTATAGTATGCCGTACGGTATGGGCTATAGCCCATGTTCAGAAATTATGAAAAACGAGGTTAATTTTTTTTTTCAAATTTTCAAAAAACGATGGGCTATAACCCATATTTCTTTTTTTTTTTCTTTTTTTTTCAAATCCTCAAAAATGATGAAAAACGGCGTGCTATAGTATGTTGTACGATATAAGCTATAGCCCATGTTCAGAAATGATGAAAAACGAGGTTAATTTTTTTTTCAAAATTTCAAAAACGATGGGCTATAACCCATGTTTTTTTTTTTTTTTTTTTTTCAAATCCTCAAAAATGATGAAAAACGGCGTGCTATAGTATGTTGTACGATATAAGCTATAGCCCATGTTCAGAAATGATGAAAAACTAGGTTAATTCTTTTTTCAAAATTTCAAAAAACGATGGGCTATAACCCATGTTTTTTTTTTTTCTCCATTTTTTTAAATCCTCAAAAATGATGAAAAACGGCGTGCTATAGTATGTTGTACGATATAAGCCATAGCCCATGTTCAGAAATGATGAAAAACGAGGTTAATTCTTTTTTCAAAATTTCAAAAAACGATGGGCTATAACCCATGTTTTTTTTTTTTTTCCTTTTTTTTCAAATCCTCAAAAATGATGAAAAGCGGCGTGCTATAGTATGCTGTACGGTATGGGCTATAGCCCATGTTCAGAAATGATGAAAAACGAGGTTAATTTTTTTTTTCAAAATTTCAAAAAACGATGGGCTATAACCCATGTTTTTTAGTTTTTTTTCATTTTTTTCAAATCCTCAAAAATGATGAAAAGCGGCGTGCTATAGTATGCTGTACGGTATGGGCTATAGCCCATGTTCAGAATTGATGAAAAACGAGGTTAATTTTTTTTTTCAAAATTTCAAAAAACGATGGGCTATAACCCATGTTTTTTTGTTTTTTTCAAATCCTCAAAAATGATGAAAAACGGCGGGCTATAGTATGCCGTACGGTATGGGCTATAGCCCATGTTCAGAAATGATGAAAAACGAGGTTATTTTTTTTTTCAAAATTTCAAAAACGATGGGCTATAACCCATGTTTTTTTTTTCTTCATATTTTTCAAATCCTCAAAAATGATGAAAAACGGCGTGCTATAGTATGTTGTACGATATAAGCTATAGCCCATGTTCAGAAATGATGAAAAACTAGGTTAATTCTTTTTTCAAAATTTCAAAAAACGATGGGCTATAACCCATGTTTTTTTTTTTTCTCAATTTTTTTAAATCCTCAAAAATGATGAAAAACGGCGTGCTATAGTATGTTGTACGATATAAGCCATAGCCCATGTTCAGAAATGATGAAAAACGAGGTTAATTCTTTTTTCAAAATTTCAAAAAACGATGGGCTATAACCCATGTTTTTTTTTTTTTTCCTTTTTTTTCAAATCCTCAAAAATGATGAAAAGCGGCGTGCTATAGTATGCTGTACGGTATGGGCTATAGCCCATGTTCAGAAATGATGAAAAACGAGGTTAATTTTTTTTTTCAAAATTTCAAAAAACGATGGGCTATAACCCATGTTTTTTAGTTTTTTTTCATTTTTTTCAAATCCTCAAAAATGATGAAAAGCGGCGTGCTATAGTATGCTGTACGGTATGGGCTATAGCCCATGTTCAGAATTGATGAAAAACGAGGTTAATTTTTTTTTTCAAAATTTCAAAAAACGATGGGCTATAACCCATGTTTTTTTGTTTTTTTCAAATCCTCAAAAATGATGAAAAACGGCGGGCTATAGTATGCCGTACGGTATGGGCTATAGCCCATGTTCAGAAATGATGAAAAACGAGGTTATTTTTTTTTTTCAAAATTTCAAAAACGATGGGCTATAACCCATGTTTTTTTTTTCTTCATATTTTTCAAATCCTCAAAAATGATGAAAAACGGCGTGCTATAGTATGTTGTACGATATAAGCTATAGCCCATGTTCAGAAATGATGAAAAACGAGGTTAATTTTCTTTTTCAAAATTTCAAAAACGATGGGCTATAACCCATGTTTTTTTTTTTTTTCATATTTTTCAAATCCTCAAAAATGATGAAAAACGGCGTGCTATAGTATGTTGTACGATATAAGCTATAGCCCATGTTCAGAAATGATGAAAAACTAGGTAATTTTTTTTTCCAAAATTTCAAAAAACGATGGGCTATAACCCATGTTTTTTTTTTTTTTCATTTTTTTCAAATCCTCAAAAATGATGAAAAACTGCGTGCTATAGTATGTTTTACGATATAAGCTATAGCCCATGTTCAGAAATGATGAAAAACTAGGTTAATTCTTTTTTCAAAATTTCAAAAAACGATGGGCTATAACCCATGTTTTTTTTTTTTCTCCATTTTTTTTAATCCTCAAAAATGATGAAAAACGGCGTGCTATAGTATGTTGTACGATATAAGCCATAGCCCATGTTCAGAAATGATGAAAAACGAGGTAAATGTTTTTTTTCAAAATTTCAAAAAACGATGGGCTATAACCCATGTTTTTTTGTTTTTTTCAAATCCTCAAAAATGATGAAAAACTGCGTGCTATAGTATGTTTTACGATATAAGCTATAGCCCATGTTCAGAAATGATGAAAAACTAGGTTAATTCTTTTTTCAAAATTTCAAAAAACGATGGGCTATAACCCATGTTTTTTTTTTTTTCCTTTTTTTTCAAATCCTCAAAAATGATGAAAAACGGCGTGCTATAGTATGTTGTACGATATAAGCTATAGCCCATGTTCAGAAATGATGAAAAACGAGGTAAATTTTTTTTTTCAAAATTTCAAAAACGATGGGCTATAACCCATGTTTGTTTTTTTTTTATATTTTTCAAATCCTCAAAAATGATGAAAAACGGCGTGCTATAGTATGTTGTACGATATAAGCTATAGCCCATGTTCAGAAATGATGAAAAACTAGGTTAATTTTTTTTTTCAAAATTTCAAAAAACGATGGGCTATAACCCATGTTTTTTTTTTTTTCATTTTTTTCAAATCCTCAAAAATGATGAAAAACGGCGTGCTATAGTATGTTGTACGATATAAGCTATAGCCCATGTTCAGAAATGATGAAAAACTAGGTTAATTCTTTTTTCAAAATTTCAAAAAACGATGGGCTATAACCCATGTTTTTTTGTTTTTTTCAAATCCTCAAAAATGATGAAAAACGGCGGGCTATAGTATGCCGTACGGTATGGGCTATAGCCCATGTTCAGAAATGATGAAAAACTAGGTAATTTTTCTTTTCAAAATTTCAAAAAACGATGGGCTATAACCCATGTTTTTTTTTTTTTTTCATATTTTTCAAATCCTCAAAAATGATGAAAAACGGCGTGCTATAGTATGTTGTACGATATAAGCTATAGCCCATGTTCAGAAATGATGAAAAACTAGGTTAATTCTTTTTTCAAAATTTCAAAAAACGATGGGCTATAACCCATGTTTTTTTTTTTTCTCCATTTTTTTAAATCCTCAAAAATGATGAAAAACGGCGTGCTATAGTATGTTGTACGATATAAGCCATAGCCCATGTTCAGAAATGATGAAAAACGAGGTTAATTTTTTTTTCAAAATTTCAAAAAACGATGGGCTATAACCCATGTTTTTTTCAAATCCTCAAAAATGATGAAAAACGGCGGGCTATAGTATGCCGTACGGTATGGGCTATAGCCCATGTTCAGAAATGATGAAAAACGAGGTACATTTTTTTTTTCAAAATTTCAAAAAACGATGGGCTATAACCCATGTTTTTTTTTTTTTCATATTTTTCAAATCCTCAAAAATGATGAAAAACGGCGTGCTATAGTATGTTGTACGATATAAGCTATAGCCCATGTTCAGAAATGATGAAAAACGAGGTTAATTTTTTTTTCAAAATTTAAAAAAACGATGGGCTATAACCCATGTTTTATTTTATTTATTTATTTTTTTAATCCTCAAAAATGATGAAAAACGGCGGGCTATAGTATGCCGTACGGTATGGGCTATAGCCCATGTTCAGAAATGATGAAGAACGAGGTTAATTTTTTTTTTCAAAATTTCAAAAAACGATGGGCTATAACCCATGTTTCTTTTTTTTTTCCTTTTTTTTTAAATCCTCAAAAATGATGAAAAACGGCGTGCTATAGTATCTTGTACGATATAAGCTATAGCCCATGTTCAGAAATGATGAAAAACTAGGTTAATTTTTTTTTCAAAATTTCAAAAAACGATGGGCTATAACCCATGTTTTTTTTCTTTGTTTTTTTTCAAATCCTCAAAAATGATGAAAAACGGCGGGCTATAGTATGTTGTACGATAGCTATAGCCCATGTTCAGAAAGGATGAAAAACTAGGTTATTTTTTTTTTCAAAATTTCAAAAACGATGGGCTGTTTTTTGAAATTTTTCATTTTTTTCAAATCCTCAAAAATGATGAAAAACAGCGTGCTATAGTATGCCGTACGGTATGGGCTATAGCCCATGTTCAAAAATGATGAAAAACGAGGTAAATGTTTTTTTTCAAAATTTCAAAAAACGATGGGCTATAACCCATGTTTTTTGAATTTTTTCATTTTTTTCAAATCCTCAAAAATGATGAAAAACGGCGTCCTATAGTATGCCGTACGGTATGGGCTATAGCCCATGTTCAAAAATGATGAAAAACGAGGTAATTTTTTTTTTTCAAAATTTCAAAAAACGATGGGCTATAACCCATGTTTTTTTTTTTTTTTTTTTTTTAATCCTCAAAAATGATGAAAAGCGGCGTGCTATAGTATGCCGTACGGTATGGGCTATAGCCCATGTTCAGAAATGATGAAAAACGAGGTATTTTTTTTTTTCAAAATTAAAAAAAACGATGGGCTATAACCCATGTTTTTTTTTTTTCATTTTTTTCAAATCCTCAAAAATGATGAACAACGGAGTGCTATAGTATGCCGTACGCGTACGGTATGGGCTATAGCCCATGTTCAGAAATGATGAAAAACGAGGTAATTCTTTTTTTTCAAAATTAAAAAAAACGATGGGCTATAACCCATGTTTTTTTTTTGTTCATTTTTTTCAAATCCTCAAAAATGATGAAAAACGGCGTGCTATAGTATGCCGTACGGTATGGGCTATAGCCCATGTTCAGAAATTATGAAAAACGAGTTTTTTTTTTTTTTTTTAATTTCAAAAAACGATGGGCTATAACCCATGTTTCTTTTTTTTTTCTTTTTTTTCAAATCCTCAAAAATGATGAAAAACGGCGTGCTATAGTATGTTGTACGATATAAGCTATAGCCCATGTTCAGAAATGATGAAAAACGAGGTTAATTTTTTTTTTCAAAATTTCAAAAAACGATGGGCTATAACCCATGTTTTTTTTTTTGTTTTTTTTTTTCAAATCCTCAAAAATGATGAAAAACGGCGTGCTATAGTATGTTGTACGATAGCTATAGCCCATGTTCAGAAAGGATGAAAAACTAGGTTAATTTTTTTTTCAAAATTTCAAAAACGATGGGCTGTTTTTTGAAATTTTTCATTTTTTTCAAATCCTCAAAAATGATGAAAAACAGCGTGCTATAGTATGCCGTACGGTATGGGCTATAGCCCATGTTCAAAAATGATGAAAAACGAGGTAAATGTTTTTTTTCAAAATTTCAAAAAACGATGGGCTATAACCCATGTTTTTTGAAATTTTTCATTTTTTTCAAATCCTCAAAAATGATGAAAAACGGCGTGCTATAGTATGCCGTACGGTATGGGCTATAGCCCATGTTCAAAAATGATGAAAAACGAGGTTACATTTTTTTTTCAAAATTTCAAAAAATGATGGGCTATAACCCATGTTTTTTGAATTTTTTCATTTTTTTCAAATCCTCAAAAATGATGAAAAACGGCGTCCTATAGTATGCCGTACGGTATGGGCTATAGCCCATGTTCAAAAATGATGAAAAACGAGGTAATTTTTTTTTTTCAAATTTTCAAAAAACGATGGGCTATAACCCATGTTTATTTTTTTTATTTTTTTTTTAATCCTCAAAAATGATGAAAAGCGGCGTGCTATAGTATGCCGTACGGTATGGGCTATAGCCCATGTTCAGAAATGATGAAAAACGAGGTTACATTTTTTTTTTTCAAAATTAAAAAAAACGATGGGCTATAACCCATGTTTTTTTTTTTTCATTTTTTTCAAATCCTCAAAAATGATGAACAACGGCGTGCTATAGTATGCCGTACGCGTACGGTATGGGCTATAGCCCATGTTCAGAAATGATGAAAAACGAGGTAATTCTTTTTTTTCAAAATTAAAAAAAACGATGGGCTATAACCCATGTTTTTTTTTTGTTCATTTTTTTCAAATCCTCAAAAATGATGAAAAACGGCGTGCTATAGTATGCCGTACGGTATGGGCTATAGCCCATGTTCAGAAATTATGAAAAACGAGTTTTTTTTTTTTTTTTAATTTCAAAAAACGATGGGCTATAACCCATGTTTCTTTTTTTTTTCTTTTTTTTCAAATCCTCAAAAATGATGAAAAACGGCGTGCTATAGTATGTTGTACGATATAAGCTATAGCCCATGTTCAGAAATGATGAAAAACGAGGTTAATTTTTTTTTTCAAAATTTCAAAAAACTATGGGCTATAACCCATGTTTTTTTTTTGTTCATTTTTTTCAAATCCTCAAAAATGATGAAAAACGGCGTGCTATAGTATGCCGTACGGTATGGGCTATAGCCCATGTTCAGAAATTATGAAAAACGAGTTTTTTTTTTTTTTTTTAATTAAAAAAAACGATGGGCTATAACCCATGTTTCTTTTTTTTCAAATCCTCAAAAATGATGAAAAACGGCGTGCTATAGTATGTTGTACGATATAAGCTATAGCCCATGTTCAGAAATGATGAAAAACGAGGTTAATTTTTTTTTTCAAAATTTCAAAAAACGATGGGCTATAACCCATGTTTTTTTTTTTTTTTTTTCAAATCCTCAAAAATGATGAAAAACGGCGTGCTATAGTATGTTGTACGATAGCTATAGCCCATGTTCAGAAAGGATGAAAAACTAGGTTAATTTTTTTTTCAAAATTTCAAAAACGATGGGCTGTTTTTTGAAATTTTTCATTTTTTTCAAATCCTCAAAAATGATGAAAAACAGCGTGCTATAGTATGCCGTACGGTATGGGCTATAGCCCATGTTCAAAAATGATGCAAAACGAGGTAAATGTTTTTTTTCAAAATTTCAAAAAACGATGGGCTATAACCCATGATTTTTGAAATTTTTCATTTTTTTCAAATCCTCAAAAATGATGAAAAACGGCGTGCTATAGTATGCCGTACGGTATGGGCTATAGCCCATGTTCAAAAATGATGAAAAACGAGGTTACATTTTTTTTTCAAAATTTCAAAAAATGATGGGCTATAACCCATGTTTTTTGAATTTTTTCATTTTTTTCAAATCCTCAAAAATGATGAAAAACGGCGTCCTATAGTATGCCGTACGGTATGGGCTATAGCCCATGTTCAAAAATGATGAAAAACGAGGTAATTTTTTTTTTTCAAAATTTCAAAAAACGATGGGCTATAACCCATGTTTTTTTTTTTTTTTTTTTTTTTAATCCTCAAAAATGATGAAAAGCGGCGTGCTATAGTATGCCGTACGGTATGGGCTATAGCCCATGTTCAGAAATGATGAAAAACGAGGTATTTTTTTTTTTCAAAATTAAAAAAAACGATGGGCTATAACCCATGTTTTTTTTTTTTCATTTTTTTCAAATCCTCAAAAATGATGAACAACGGCGTGCTATAGTATGCCGTACGCGTACGGTATGGGCTATAGCCCATGTTCAGAAATGATGAAAAACGAGGTAATTCTTTTTTTTCAAAATTAAAAAAAACGATGGGCTATAACCCATGTTTTTTTTTTGTTCATTTTTTTCAAATCCTCAAAAATGATGAACAACGGCGTGCTATAGTATGCCGTACGCGTACGGTATGGGCTATAGCCCATGTTCAGAAATGATGAAAAACGAGGTAATTCTTTTTTTTCAAAATTAAAAAAAACGATGGGCTATAACCCATGTTTTTTTTTTTTTCTTTTTTTTCAAATCCTCAAAAATGATGAAAAACGGCGTGCTATAGTATGTTGTACGATATAAGCTATAGCCCATGTTCAGAAATGATGAAAAACGAGGTTAATTTTTTTTTTCAAATTTTTTTTCAAATCCTCAAAAATGATGAAAAACGGCGTGCTATAGTATGTTGTACGATAGCTATAGCCCATGTTCAGAAAGGATGAAAAACTAGGTTAATTTTTTTTTCAAAATTTCAAAAACGATGGGCTGTTTTTTGAAATTTTTCATTTTTTTCAAATCCTCAAAAATGATGAAAAACAGCGTGCTATAGTATGCCGTACGGTATGGGCTATAGCCCATGTTCAAAAATGATGAAAAACGAGGTAAATGTTTTTTTTCAAAATTTCAAAAAACGATGGGCTATAACCCATGTTTTTTGAAATTTTTCATTTTTTTCAAATCCTCAAAAATGATGAAAAACGGCGTGCTATAGTATGCCGTACGGTATGGGCTATAGCCCATGTTCAAAAATGATGAAAAACGAGGTTACATTTTTTTTTCAAAATTTCAAAAAATGATGGGCTATAACCCATGTTTTTTGAATTTTTTCATTTTTTTCAAATCCTCAAAAATGATGAAAAACGGCGTCCTATAGTATGCCGTACGGTATGGGCTATAGCCCATGTTCAAAAATGATGAAAAACGAGGTTAATTCTTTTTTCAAAATAAAAAAAAACGATGGGCTATAACCCATGTTTTTTTAAATTTAATTTATTTTTAAATCCTCAGAAATTATGAAAAACGGCGTGCTATAGTATGCCGTACGCCGTACGGTATGGGCTATAGCCCATGAAAAACGAGGTTACATTTTTTTTCAAATTTTCAAAAAACGATGGGCTATAACCCTTTTTTTTTTTATTATTTTTTTCAAATCCTTAAAAATTATGAAAAACGGCGTGCTATAGTATGCTGTACGGTATGGGCTATAGCCCATGTTCAAAAATGATGAAAAACGAGGTTACATTCTTTTTTTCCAAAATTAAAAAAAACGATGGGCTATAACCCATGGTTTTTGAAATTTTTCATTTTTTTCAAATCCTCAAAAATTATGAAAAACTGCGTGCTATAGTATGCCGTACACCAACTATAGTATGCCCTCCGACACTATGGACTATAGCCTTTTGCTTTTCCTTGATTTTCACCTTTTTTCAAATCCTCAACAATGATGAAGAATCGCGCGCCTATAGTGCGTCATCATTGTTGAGGATTTGAAAAAAGGTGAAAACCACAGAAAGCGACAGGCTATAGTCCATCGTCTCGAAGCGCATGCTAATTCATGTAAAAACAACACATTGAGCAGGGCACTGCAGGGAGTTGAACCCCGTTCTGGTAAACCAGGAAGTACCACACCAGTGCCTTAGTTTGTGTTCTTGTAATTCACGATTTCGGAGGATTTGAAAAAAGGTGAAAATATCGGAAAGGCGACAGGCTAAAGTCCATCGTATCGGAGCACATGCTATGGGGTGCCATTTTTCACGATTTCGGAGAATTTGAAAAAAAAGAGAGCTATAGTCCATCGTCTCGGAGCGCATGCTATAGGTTGCCATTTTTCACGATTTCGGAGGATTCGAAAAAAGCTGAAAATCATGGAAAAGCGACCGGCTATAGTCCAACGTCTCGTGCCCCCAAATTGTACCCATTGATCGAACGAACGAACGATCATTCCATCAATCGAACGATGGTTCCATCGCTCCAACCATCATTGGATCAAACCACGGTCTGGTTCCGATATACAATCAAAGTTAATGTATGTACACTCAGTTACATTTGGTTCCAAACTATCATTTAGCTGGGGACCCCATGGAACTCCTTCAAGGACCCCAGTGGGTCCCGGACCCCACTTTGGGAACCACTGCACTAGGGTTCGAATCCTGGGGCGACTGTTCACCAAACCCACGGTCTGGTTCCAAATAAAGGGGCTCCCCTCCCTCCCCCATATATGTGTGTAATTATTTGTATTAGTTTGTAATTTTTTTCACTACATAAGTAAATAAACAAATTTAGGGAATTTGCACCCACACACACACAATTATATGAAATATATACGAAAGCAGGGCATCATAGCTTCAAATTGACATATTGGTTATGTTCAGTTTGAGATAGGTTAAAGAGTAATGTCTTGCAGAGAAACAGTGCGTTGAGAAAACGGGCTTCAAAGGTTCACTTGTGGTCTCCAACATTACACCTAGCTACATGTTTAAGCATTCATTTCATATTTACATGTCGATTTCAGCTCTGACACTTATTAGTGTGGTTGCAACCAGACTCTAGTAACTGTAACACTTTCCGTATTTTACTGGAGTAAGACAAAGTTTGGCGCACTACTTGTCCCACAGTTTTGATTGTACGCACTTGAGCCATATGTCAAATTGACCGGAAAAATCGGGAATCGTGTGCTTGTGTTTTGCTAAGAGAAATGTTGTATGATGAATTCCTGTTCTGTTCTTTAGCTACATAGAAATGTCTATTTGTATGTCTCTAGTCTAAATGTTTGTATGTCTCTAAATGTTTTGATGAATTGAACAATGTGGACCCTGTTGTAAACAAGTGTAATGCTTAATTGGGTCGTCCACACAGTTAACAGTCTTTGTATTGAGTTTGTGCTTAAAATGTACTGTAATTCTACAAACTGTTAATAAATATTTCAATCAATCAATCAATGTATAGTTTAATTGATATGAATTTATTAGCGAATTAAAATTTCCCATTGACATGAATGGGAAAAATCAAAAATTCACACTCAAGTATTTTTTCCTCGGAGACTGTAGGCACTATAGTTACAAAACTTCGAGGATAAATTCATACTTATCACTAAAATTATTTAACCTATAAGTTTATAATTTTATCGGTCGGCCTCATGGTGGCGCTATAACTTTACGTTCTGGCTTATAACTCTTGAACCGTAGGTCGTAAAATCAAAATTATTTTTTACCTTGATTCCTTGGGTCATGACCCATCTCCCCATTTCCGCCATGATATATTTTCCGCCATTTTGTCCAAAACACACTTTTTGCTTTTCCTCCTAAATATTTTGTCCAAATCTCACAAAAATCTGTACACGTGATCTCTGGACCTTTTCGATGAAAACTCGAACGGCGGAATTTTGATAGTGCGTATCGTTCGGCCGCAATCGTCGTCCGTGGGAGGGGCCCCATTTTTCATAAAATGCCGCAAATCACGAACGGAATGTCCAATCCATCCCAAATTTGAATCAGATGTCCGGGGTGGTTCAATCAACCAAGTTCTAAATGAAATTCTATTTATCCATAAAAGGCGCCGCAAATGCGAGAAATGTAACGGTTTGTCGCAAAAACATGAATTTTGGTTAAATCCCCTCCGAATCACTTACGCATGATCACAGGGGTGACGCAACATTGTAATTGGCTGTCAATATTAGTGGGAGGGGCATATGTAAGCCACTGCGGCAACCACACTCACACTCAAGCTCTAGTATGTAACGAGTCTCTCTCTCTCTACGTCGTCCTCAGACGAGCCCTCCATCGGCGTCTCCAGTCATCTCGGTTCTCCATACATCTGGCCAGCTCCTTTGTGCTTTCCGCACCAGTATCTTTCTTTAGTACGTCCACGTAGGTAGGTGTGGGACGTCCTCTCGATCGATGCCCGTGTGTTGGTTCCCACAGTACAAGCTTTTTGGCCGGGAGTTCTTGATGTCGGTGGCAGTGGCCAGCTAGTCTCATCCTCCTTACTGCTATCTTCTCTGTTACACTTGGTAATGCCCCGTACAGAAGCTTGTTGGTAACGAGTCTGCCTGTACTATAAACTCATTTTTGGAAGAAAAACAAAAGTTTCTGATGGTGAAAAGCTGGAATTTGCGCGATGGCAGACTCTGATGTGTGGAACTCTGCAGTTCCATGGACCTCTAGCATGGACCCCCAACCGACAACCGAGTGCGACAGTGGACCCGGCCTCTTCACAGGGGCCAATCAAAAGTGTGACCGTGAACCACGCCTCTTCACAGGGGCCAACAGAACAGTTCAGCCAGAACTGCCATTTTTGGTGGAAGGAGAAGAGAAAAATAAGGGACCAAGAGTCCCTTCGGGCTTGGTCCCTAAATAGACTTTAGTTGTAACCCAACTGTAGGGAGTACAAACACAGGAAAAAACCTGGGGGGGGGGTTGTCATCTATGAAAAGGCAACACAATGAGCAGAAAATGAACCACGTAAATACAACAAATTGAGGGCACCGCAGGGAGTTGAACCCCATTCTGGTAAACCAGTAGTACCACACCAGTGCCTTAGTTGGTTTTGTTGTAATTTACAGGTCCAAAAGCAATCACAACCATAACAATGTGTATCATAACAGACTATAAATGATAGCGATGATATCTTTATACAATTGAAATCCAGAAGAAGACTCACTCCACAAATACCTTAAGGAAAACTCCTCAGACATAAACTAAGAAAACCTTTTTCGTGCTCATAAAGTGCTGCAAAGCGCTTAAAGTGAAAAGTTCAGCAGAAAACTTTTGGGTCATAGGCCTACTGACCGGCATGAATGAAGTTTTAGCTGCAAATAGCAGCATAAATAAATCACATCAATACACACCACATAATGTGATGTGAACTGACACGATGAAGCTTCACTCGCACATTATAAAAGACATGCATCACATCACATACCTAACCCTAAGTTCATCATGTGATGTGGGGATGACGCGATGAAGCCTTACTCACCAATGTGAAATGATACGAGACATAAACACACATCACATACCGGGCTGTGTTCATATGTGATGTGGGCTTAGATGAAGCTTTACTCAATTAGATCTGATAATATAGCACCAACAATAGTCTTATGACCTAGAGGTTTGCTGCTGCACTTTCACTTTAAGCACTTAGAGCGCTTTATGAACATGAACAAAACAAAGAGATTCTTGGTCTCCGCCCAAGCAGTTGGCCTTAAGGTTTGTGGCCAGTTTTTCTAGCCAGTTGTCCCACATTTTTATTTTAAAATCAACAAGTAAAGGGTTTTCAAAAGAATAAATTATATGAGGTGCAAATTATGCAATGGCAGAAGCATTCTTTGGACCCCAGTATTTGTCAGCAATACAGAAACACTATGAACACAACATACAACACTGAGGATGACATTAGAACACAAGGGCAATGAACAGAGTGTATGGCGTGCGACGAGCTATCCGCAATTGTGAAATAATCACATAAAAATATCACATAAATGCACATCACATATCGGACTGTGTTCATATCTGATGTGAACTGACGTGATGGCGCTTTTACCGGCAAATGACACAACGCAAATGACGTGAAACGATACAGCTCCAATCAAATGATTAGAAACTGTATGCGAGACACGACCCGACACACGCACCACAGACACTAGTGAAGAACTAGTGATAGAAAGGCAAGAAAGAAATTACTCATAAAAAATAAAGTGGGTTATTTGATTGCCCCCTCCATCAAACACAAATGTTTGGTCAAACCATGTGACTTCCATTGGAAAGGCATTGAGGTGGCCATCAAACACAGGCAGAGCACAGAACATGTTTATGTGTGAATGAGGCCTCGATCACACCAAAAATAAATTGTCTTGTCTGTGTTTAATGGCCGCCACAATGCATTTCTAATGGAAGGCACATGGTTTGATCAAACATTTGTGTTTGATGGGGGGGAGGGGGACAGAACACAGCTATCAAACACAAATGTTTGGTCAAACCATGTGCCCCCCATTGGAAATGCATTGAGGCGGCCATCAAACACAGACAAGACAATGCTTTTTTGGTGTGATCGAGGCCCAAGGCCTCATTCACACATAAACATGTTCTGTGCTCTGCCTGTGTTTGATGGCCGCCTCAATGCCTTTCCAATGGAAGTCACATGGTTTGACCAAACATTTGTATTTGATGGAGGGGGGCAATCAAACACATGTTTGGTCAAACCATGGGACTCCCATTGGAAAAGCATTGAGGCGGCCATCAAACACAGGCAGGGCAACAGAACAGTGTTCTTTATGTGTGAATGAGGCCTACAAGGACAAACATTGCTGACATTGTTGTCCATTTAGTGTCACAATAAACAATAATTCTATAAATCCTCTTATGTTTGAAAAATAAACAGTCCTATAAATCCTCTTATGTTTGAACAATAAACAGTCCTATAAATCCTCTAATGTCTAAACAACAACAGTGCTCAAGGATAAAACCGTGTTTCTCAAACAAACGCTTCTTACCTTGGACCAAACAGCTCTGCTCACAAACAGCATGCAGTGAAACAGCCTGGATCTCAAAACAAACAGCATGCTGGGAAAAAACATGGCCGCTCCTATTTAAATCCAAAGCCCCACCCACTGGATCCAGTCACCTGTTCGATTAGTACGTCCGTCATTGGTCCGTTGGTCAGAGTGATAAGTGATTGTATCATCCACTGTTGATCATCACAGCTGTGTGCACATGCACGCACGCACGCACGCACACACACACGCACGCACGGCACGCACATGCATTATTTTACCCTTTGGTTGGTTATAAACACTTATATTAATAAACACAAGGTGTGTCTGTGGCTGTCTGTATCAGGCTTATATAGGCTTGTTTATTCCGCCATCTTGGATCTCATTCATCAACTCAACTCCCGTCCCAAAGTCTCGCGGGACTTGATCTGCACAGTGTGGAGTGTGGTCTGTTGTTGCTACAGCGCCATCTTGTGGTGGTTTAAATACATGCAGTGTGTTACATATATCCCTTCTAAAAGTTGTTCCATAATATTTGAGGCAACTTGACTTGTATTGAGGCAATAAAGTGCAATAAACAGGCACAATCATTGGCTGAAAAATATGTGTGCTCAAAATATCAAAGTGAAATAACAAAATAGGCACATAGCATGAATCACTTGAACACTGAACAGTGCATTATAAGTACTTAAACCTGTTGGGAAAAGATGTAAACGTGAGGATAGCTCATGTAAACAGGTGTAGGTGTAAACAGGTGTAGATGTAAACAGGTGTAGGTGTAAACAGGTGTAGGCTGAGGATAGCCGGGTGGAGTAAAGTCCAAAACTACATGTAAACAGGTGTAGGTGTAAACAGGTGTAGGTGACTGTGGCTCAGGAGGTAGAGCAGTTCGTCCAATGATCCATGGGTCGGCGGTTCGAATCCCGGCTCCTCCTCCTGTCTACATGTCGAAGTGTCCTTGGGCAAGACACTGAACCCCAAATTGCTCCCGATGTGCTGGTTGGTACCTTGCATGGCTTCCACCGTAATCGGTGTGTGAATGTGTGAATGTAATGCACAATCTATGTAAAGCGCCTTGGATAAAGGCGCTATATAAATGCACCATTTACCATTTAGGTGTAAACCGGTGTAGGCGTGAGGATGGGTGGATTAAAGTCCAATACTTACTATCATTAAATACCAACTTCAATAAATGCAAATTCACTGCAGGTACAATAAATGTACCAAAATGATCACTGTGTAATTTTCTTCAAAATAATAACTGCAATTTGCTTCTTCCTTTCCTTTTTTTTTTAAATAGGAAGGCAACATCAGATAAAATGCAATGATCAACACGCATGCACGGAGGCAGGCAGGCAGGCAGGCAGGCAGGCAGGCAGGCAGGCAGGCAGGCAGGCAGACAGACAGACAGACAGACAGACAGACAGACAGACAGACAGACAGACAGACAGACAGACAGACAGACAGACAGACAGACAGACAGACAGACAGACAGACAGACAGACAGACAGACAGACAGACAGACAGGCAGACAGGCAGATAGACAGACAAACATCTTTGTGTAGGACAGATTGAAACTCGTACATTAATTTCTTCCATCACTTTCGAGATGGAGCTTAGAATAGAAATAGGGCGGTAGTTGCCGGGGTCTAATTTACTCCCTTTCTTGTGCAGGGGGGTTATTTTGGCCAATTTGAAATCTTGGGGGACCTGTCCCTGTTTGATGGAGAGGTTTACTATGTGGGTGATGCTTGGATGCTTGGATCATGCTTGGTGATGATTGGAGCTATAGAGATCCAGTATAAGTCATTTTACACTTGGTTGCATGCTGAAAATAGCCGATCTACAAGCTCACAACGCGTCGCAGCGCGCCGCGTTGTGAGCTTGTAGATTGGCTATTTTCAGTAAGTGTAAAATAAGCCAAGACGCATCAAGACCCGCCAAAATACATTTTAGACGACTAAATCTACGGGTGATTTAGTCTACTAAAATGTATTTTGGCGGGTCTTAAAATCGTGTGATATTTTATAGTCGACTAAAACCAGACTAACACTAAAACATTCCAGGTGACTAAAATAGGACTAAAACCAAATGAGAACTATTCAAGAGACTATGACTAAAACTAAAATCTAAATGTTGATTTGTCTTTGTTTTAACACAATAAGAGGCGATATCAGAAGTCTTTGTTTTAACACAATAAGAGGCGATATCAGAAGTTTGTCTTTGTTTTAACACAATAAGAGGCGATATCAGAAGTTTGTCTTTGTTTTAACACAATAAGAGGCGATATCAGAAGTTTGTCTTTGTTTTAACACAATAAGAGGTGATATCAGAAGTTCGGAACACGAACCATAGACGTGATATTATTGTCCATACAAATAAAGTAACATTCACAACAACAACAACAACGTAAACAAGTCCCTCTGCAGATAAATAACGACACACGTCCAGTCCATCACGACGGCCAGATTCCGGAGCGCTCTCGCTTCCTGCGTACGATGGCGGCCACTTCCTGTTTGAGGGCGGAGACACTGGTCTCCAGCTGCTCCGAGAAGTCCCTCAGGAGACCAGCCTGTTGGTCCACAAAGGACCTGAGAGCCACGATGTCCTGGTCCTCCTAACGCACGCACAAACACACGCACACAAGCACGCACGCACGCACGCAACGCACGCACGCAACAATGGCAATCATTATGTAATAGGTTTCTCAAGTCATCCATTCTTCTGAAGTCATCCGTTTGGATGGACACTAACAAACAATAACAAAGCCTTAATTGTGTCGATCCAGTTTTTTGTTCCCGATCCAATTCTGAAATGACCCGATCGGCCCCGATTTCCGATCACGTCATGCTGCTCCTGTGAATAAATACTTTCGCTTATCCTTTCTGTTTGCGTTTTGGCTCAGCAACAAACTTGTGCAACAGCGTTTTGCTGTTGCACAAGTTCCAAGTAAGTAATTAAAACAATTAAGTATGAGACAGTGTGATGTACAGTACAGTATGTCGTAGGAATTGCTCCCAATCCGCCCATGCAGTGCCAAAGCAGGGTAAACATTAATTAAGTATAGGCTGGGGCATAGGAGGCCTTAAGTATGTTTCACCAGTTTCAATTGAAACGGGCCTCCACCCTCAGGGGGGCCTCAACAAAATAATGATGTCATAGGTATATGGGGGCCTCATATTTGGTCTTGAAACGGGCCTCCAGATTCCTAAGGCCGCCCCTGAGAACACACAAACACACCAAGCTGGCCATAGGTGGCGCTAGCTCCCCTCAAAGAGCCAGAATGCAAAATGCTTGACAGACAGACAGACAGACAGACAGACAGACAGACAGACAGACAGACAGACAGACAGACAGACAGACAGACAGAGTGATGTTGTCTTGGACCGTTTCCAAAGCAGGAGGACCAAAGCGAGTCTATCATGCTGCTGTAGCAGCGAGGAACAAACTGTATTCCTTTGGAGGCTGTGATGTAGTGACCTTCAACAACATGGAACAGATGGATGTCCATGTCTTCAACACAGTGTCTTTATGCTGGAAGAAGTTACCTCCAGTGGAACCAGGAAGAGGAGACGGTCACCTTGAGGTTCCATCCATGTGCTGCGGCCACACAGCTGTGTTGGTTGAAGATACAGTCTACATCTGGGGAGGCTATCCTTATTACTGCAATGTGCTTTATGCATTTGATGTTGACTCCCACAGATGTTTCTGGGACTGTTCCAGAGGAGAGGTTGAGCCCAAGGGGAAAGGACCATGTCCATTGTATTGTATGTGCTGTTGCATTGTGGGAGATTGTATCATCCTCTTTGGAGGATACAAAGGAGATCACACTATCTCTGATGAGCTGTTGATCTTAGACTCACACTGGGCCTGTGTCGTACAGTACAGTACAGTACAGTACAGTACAGTACAGTACAGTACAGTACAGTACAGTACAGTACAGTACAGTACAGTACAGTACAGTACAGTACAGTACAGTACAGTACAGTACAGTACAGTACAGTACAGTACAGTACAGTACAGTATGAGGAGGGATGAACAGAGATACTCACGCTGGGCCTGTGTCGTACAGTACAGTACAGTACAGTACAGTACAGTACAGTACAGTACAGTACAGTACAGTACAGTACAGTACAGTACAGTACAGTACAGTACAGTACAGTACAGTACAGTACAGTACAGTATGAGGAGGGATGAACAGAGATACTCACGCTGGGCCTGTGTCGGCGCAGGCGCTGCAGTTGACCTCTGACCTCCGTCATGCTGTGATAGAACACTTTCAGAGCACGGGCGAACTCTGCGTCACAGCTGGGACGGAGAGACCGTACACACTCACCACCTGAGAGAGAGAGAGAGAGAGAGAGAGAGAGAGAGAGAGAGAGAGAGAGAGAGAGAGAGAGAGAGACACACACACACACACACACACACACAGAGAGAGAGACAGAGAGAGACAGAGAGAGAGACTAGATCCAGGAGGAACAATAACAACTCTGTCCCAACTCTTGCAAAGGTGTGTGTGTGTGTGTGTGTGTGTGTGTGTGTGTGTGTGTGTGTGTGTGTGTGTGTGTGTGTGTGTGTTTCTTCACTAGTAGTAACTTAGTAAGGGCATTTTATCAGGTATTTGACCAATCTAGGAACTAAATCGTTACCAAGAAATTTCTTCACCAATGTGTTTCTAAAGGTGTCTAATAACATGTACTAAAAGTTTTAAATTCAACTCCCGGGGGAAATTGAGTTATTAGCATAATATGTGACCATACCCATAACATCCTATAAAAATCCTATATCAGTGATGAGGTCAGCACATTTGGTCAAGTGGATATGGCCTAATTTAGCCCAAGGAGGGTTTTTTGTGCAAAACTAATGCTTGGAATGGATTCAGAATCATGAAAAATCCCTAGTTTCATATGTCACATGCTACTTAAAGAATTAAGAATTTTGACTTTTTGGCCTTATATAGGCTGTTATGGGTATGGTCACATATTATGCTAATAACTCAATTTCCCACAGGAGTTGAATTTCAAACTTTTAGTACATGTTATTAGACACCTTTAGAAACACATTGGTGAAGACATTTCTTGGTAACAATTTAGTTCCCAGATTTTCATAGATTTCTCTTACTATAGTCCGATCCAGAAGAGCACAGTTTGCCGGCCACTGCTACAGAGCTGACAATGAGGTTATAATATAACCTCATTATCTTCCCTTCTTCTCTGGATGTGTGTGCGTGCATGCGTGCGTGCATGCATGCGTGTGTGCGCGGTGCGTGCGTGTGTGTGCGTGCATTATCCTACCATTCTTGGCTGTGTTGAGTTGTTCTTTCAGAGCATGGTTTTCTTTCTTCAGTGATTGGTTGGTTGTCTTCAGCTCCTCCAAGGCCTGTTGTAAGGCTCTCACTGTACCAGCATGCTCCGAAGACTCCATAGGCTGCACACACACACACACACACACACACACACACACACACACACACACACACACACACACACACACACACACACACACACACACACACACACACACACACACTGAATGAGCTCAGTAGTACATGTACATGTACATTTTCAAAAATACTCGGTGCCGCATATGAGCTTGTAGATCTGCTATTTTTCAATAGCTAAAGTATAACATGAGGCTTAAAACACCATTCCCGTTCAGAATGAGTATAGGATGTCCCGATCCAGTTTTTTGTTCCCGGTCCGATTCTGAAATGACCCGATCGGGCCCCGATTTCCGATCACGTCATGCTTGAATAAATACTTTTGTATTTCAAAGTGAGTTGCGAGCTTATCCTTTCTGTTTGCGTTTTGGCTCAGCAACAGACTTGTGCAACAGCGTTTCGCATCCCCAACTCATCTTGTCTTAGGTCTTACTTTAGGAATCATGAGGACATCCCCAACTCATCTTGTCTTAGGTCTTACTTTAGGAATCATGAGGACATCCCCAACTCATCTTGTCTTAGGTCTTACTTTAGGAATCATGAGGACATCCCCAACTCATCTTATCTTAAGTCTTACATCAACAAGAATCAGTGAAAACGGTAGAACTCACCGTTGCGTCTGACTCGGCTTCATCGATGATGAAGACACCCTCCGCTGTCGTCTTCACCCCTTCCAGGGTGGAGGTCAGAGGAACACAGCCCTCTAGGATAGCATAGTAGTATATATGTATAGTTTATATACAGTATAGTTTCATTATATAGATATTCCACTGTTACTTTCTTAGCTTACGCATGTTTCATGATAAATGCTTTTTATGTGATGTATTGCCATGCTTTTTGTTCTTGCTTAATGTAAGTCGCTCTGGATTAACCCTCTAAGACCCAGCGTTGCTTTTTAGCAACAATTTTATTTTAATTAATTACTAAATTATTATTATTTGTTTCTGTTCTTTTTTCACCTAAATGTCATCAGTGATGTTCATTGCAATGCCATTTCAATGCCATTGGTCATGATATTTGCATATAAATACCCCCAACAGAGGCTGAAATTCACACAAATTAAAAATGTCTGGACTCTGTGCGATTTTGAATTCTTTTTAACCTAAGACTTTTGACCTTTACCCTAATAAATGTAGGTACTTGCGCGCTCTGCTTGCGCAAGTAATAATTGTAATATATGTTTTTTAGTGATCATTAGAATGTCTAGAACATGTTTTATTCATTATTGTGAAAGATATCCCCCAATTGTAAATTATTAAATTATTATATTATTATATGATTATTATATAATTATTATAAATTTTTCATCAAACTTTATTTTTTTATTTTTTTCAACATATTTTTTAGTCTTAGTCCTAGTAGTACAAAGTAGTAGTAAGGTTGAAATCTATTTTTTGCAAGTAGAAATGAATGCGGGTGTTAGAGGGTTGCGTCTGCTAAATGCCTAAATTGTAAATTGTAATTGTAAATTGTTGCCGAGTTTACTCATACCTTGCAGTCCCCAGAGCTCCAGGACGAGGGCGCTGTTCTGCAGGTGTCCCAGCAGGCTGTGGGACGTCTGGAAGGAGCTGAAGTGAAGTCGCTGCTCCAGCGGCGGGTTGACGTTGCTCCACACGGCTGGAGTGTAGCGCGCCGGAGCGCCGTCGAACACCCTGAACCTGAGGAGACAAGAGGAGACCCAGAGGAGACCCTGAACCTGAGGAGACCCTGAACCTGAGGAGACAGAGGAGACCCTGAACCTGAGGAGAGAGAGGAGACCCTGAACCTGAGGAGACAGAGGAGACAGAGGAGACCCTGAACCTGAGGAGACAGAGGAGACCCTGAACCTGAGGAGACAGAGGAGACCCTGAACCTGAGGAGACAGAGGAGACCCTGGACCTGAGGAGACAGAGGAGACCCTGAACCTGAGGAGACACAGAGGAGACAGAGGAGACCCTGAACCTGAGGAGACAGAGGAGACCCTGAACCTGAGGAGACCCTGAGGAGACAGAGGAGACCCTGAACCTGAGGAGACAGAGGAGACCCTGAACCTGAGGAGACAGAGGAGACCCTGAACCTGAGGAGACAGAGGAGACCCTGAACCTGAGGAGAGAGAGGAGACCCTGAACCTGAGGAGACAGAGGAGACCCTGAACCTGAGGAGACACAGAGGAGACAGAGGAGACCCTGAACCTGAGGAGACCCTGAGGAGACAGAGGAGACCCTGAACCTGAGGAGACACAGAGGAGACAGAGGAGACCCTGAACCTGAGGAGACCCTGAGGAGACAGAGGAGACCCTGAGACAGAGGAGACCCTGAACCTGAGGAGACCCTGAACCTGAGGAGACAGAGGAGACCCTGAACCTGAGGAGACAGAGGAGACAGAGGAGACCCTGAACCTGAGGAGACAGAGGAGACAGAGGAGACCCTGAACCTGAGGAGACAGAGGAGACAGAGGAGACCCTGAACCTGAGGAGACAGAGGAGACCCTGAACCTGAGGAGACCCTGAACCTGAGGAGACAGAGGAGACCCTGAACCTGAGGAGACAGAGGAGACCCTGAACCTGAGGAGACACAGAGGAGACCGAGGAGACCCTGAACCTGAGGAGACAGAGGAGACCCTGAACCTGAGGAGACAGAGGAGACCCTGAACCTGAGGAGACAGAGGAGACCCTGAACCTGAGGAGACCCTGAACCTGAGGAGACAGAGGAGACCCTGAACCTGAGGGGACACAGAGGAGACAGAGGAGACCCTGAACCTGAGGAGACAGAGGAGACCCTGAACCTGAGGAGACCGAGGAGACCCTGAACCTGAGGAGACAGAGGAGACAGAGGAGACCCTGAACCTGAGGAGACCGAGGAGACCCTGAACCTGAGGAGACAGAGGAGACAGAGGAGACCCTGAACCTGAGGACACAGAGGAGACAGAGGAGACCCTGAACCTGAGGAGACCCTGAACCTGAGGAGACAGAGGAGACCCTGAACCTGAGGAGACAGAGGAGACCCTGAACCTGAGGAGACCGAGGAGACCCTGAACCTGAGGAGACAGAGGAGACAGAGGAGACCCTGAACCTGAGGAGACCGAGGAGACCCTGAACCTGAGGAGACAGAGGAGACAGAGGAGACCCTGAACCTGAGGAGACAGAGGAGACCGAGGAGACCCTGAACCTGAGGAGACAGAGGAGACAGAGGAGACCCTGAACCTGAGGAGACAGAGGAGACCCTGAACCTGAGGACACAGAGGAGACAGAGGAGACCCTGAACCTGAGGAGACAGAGGAGACCCTGAACCTGAGGAGACAGAGGAGACCCTGAACCTGAGGAGAGAGAGGAGACCCTGAACCTGAGGAGACAGAGGAGACCCTGAACCTGAGGAGACAGAGAAGACGCTGAACCTTACAATTCTATCAGTCGAACGGTCTAGTTTTACAATTCTATCAGTTGAACGGCCGTGAGAATAATTTCCTCTTTACCCAATCTGGACGCCTCTGCTCCTGGCCTCTTTGATCCAGCGGACGCCACAGCAGCGATCCAGGAGCAGCTGGAAGTCCAGTCGTCGACCCAGCAGCTCTGACGGGTCGATCAGAATGTCGTCCTCGCCCAGAGGACTGCAGGAGAGAGAGAGGACATTTAAATATAATGTCGCCCTCACCCAGAGGACTGCAGTAGAGAGAGGACATTTAAATATAATGTCCTCGCCCAGAGGACTACAGGAGAGAGAGAGGACATTTAAATATAATGTCGTCCTCACCCAGAGGACTGTAGGAGAGAGAGAGGACATTTAAATATAATGTCCTCACCCAGAGGACTGTAGGAGAGAGAGAGGACATTTAAATATAATGTCCTCACCCAGAGGACTGCAGTAGAGAGGACATTTAAATATAATGTCCTCACCCAGAGGACTACAGGAGAGAGAGGACATTTAAATATAATGTCGTCCTCACCCAGAGGACTGCAGTAGAGAGAGGACATTTAAATATAATGTCCTCGCCCAGAGGACTACAGGAGAGAGAGAGGACATTTAAATATAATGTCCTCACCCAGAGGACTGCAGTAGAGAGAGAGGACATTTAAATATAATGTCGTCCTCACCCAGAGGACTGCAGTAGAGAGGACATTTAAATATAACGTCGTCCTCGCCCAGAGGACTGCAGTAGAGAGGACATTTAAATCTAATGTCGTCCTCGCCCATAGGACTGCAAAAGATGGGACATTTAAATTTAATGTCGTCCTCGCCCAGAGGACTGCAGTAGAGAGGACATTTAAATATAATGTCGTCCTCGCCCAGAGGACTGCAGTAGAGAGGACATTTAAATATAATGTCGTCCTCGCCCAGAGGACTGCAGGAGAGAGAGAGAGAGGACATTTAAATATAATGTCGTCCTCACCCAGAGGACTACAGGAGAGAGAGAGGACATTTAAATCTAATGTCGTCCTCGCCCAGAGGACTGTAGGAGAGAGAGAGGACATTTAAATATAATGTCCTCGCCCAGAGGACTGCAGTAGAGAGAGGACATTTAAATATAATGTCCTCACCCAGAGGACTA